>NC_134483.1:227886531-228024031 GCF_040206685.1 Ascaphus truei | reverse complement strand
GAAGTAAGAAAATTAGAAATAAAATGTAGTACGTATAATATCCGTGAGGCGTTAGAGAAGTTCCTGGGATAAGTGAAGTAATTAGATGCAATGCTAAATGTCCTGTGGAAAGTACGAAAAGTCGTGTGTAGAAATGGGAAGTAATCATATTTTTTGTATTGAGTGTGTTTGGTAGTAGATGCACAGATGATGCCTTGGAATGTGTTGTTTTGTTTGGCTTTTTAGAATGGTTTTGTGCCTTTGGGTTGTTTTTTGTCTTGGCAATATAAGGATTGTATAGTGATGTTTTCGGTTTATGTTTTTCTGTAAAATGATACTAAATGGTTGTTATTATGTGAACCGTTAATAAAACTTAAAAAAAAAAAAAAAAAAAAAGAAACATGTCTGTGAGTGGTTGAAACTTGCTTTGCTAGTCCAATGTTGTGTTTAAAAGCTGTGTGAATGGTGATACATCAGCTTAAATGGGCTCCATGTGAATGGGAACACTGTATGCAAGGTGATAATGATTGAAAGGCAGGGTTGCTAACGGTGGAGGTTTTGTTTCGCCTTTTTCACCCACCATAACTTAAAATGTGTATATATATATATATATATATATATATATATATATATATATATATATATATATATATATATATATATATATTCCCCAAGCCCCCAATACATAAAAAAAAAACCCCAAGCCTCCCAATACATATAAAAATACCCCGAAGCCCCCCATTCATATAAACATTCCCCCAAGCACCCCAATACATATAAAAATTCCCCAAGCCCCCCAATACATATAAAAAGAAACCTCACCTCCCCAATACATATTTTTTTTAAAACACCCTCCATTACATATGAAAAAAGACTCCCACCCCCAATATATATTAAAAAGACCCCCACAATAAATATACAAAAATGACTTACCTTGTGGATAATCAGGCCAAGTCCAGTGGATGTGGGGGCCCGGTGGCCGGCAGGGCAAGTTGGTTTCAACCTCTGGCCGTGCCCGGCTGCCGGTGATCTTGCGGCCGGACCCCGACTCTCCCCTCAGCAGCAGCCTGCATGCCTCTATCCCTCTGTCCCACATCGAGCTTCTGACAGGCCTCCCTCTATTGCCATCACACACCGGAAGCAGAGAGCGCTGATGTCATAGCACTGATGTCAGAGTGCTTCTGGCGCGCTGACATCAGAGAGGCCCATCTGCGTGGGACAGAGGGATAGAGTCATGCCGGCTGCTGCTAAAAGGAGAGCTGGGGCCCGGCTGCAAGTGGTCCTCGAGGCCTGCTCCCGCCTCTGCTAGCTCCTCTCTCTCCGCTGGTTCCTCCGCCAGTCTTCTTGCCACGGGCGTACGTGCGCGCACCCGCTCCAGTCTTTTGATGCTGTCTCCTCGCGCCGACGCGGGGAACGTGCAGCACGCGTACTTGGACACGCACACAGCACACACAGGCTCCCTCTCATACAACTCACCTGAGCCGTGCTGATTTCCTCCTATCACAGTTCTCACCTCCACACTGCAGCTTTTCCATTGGATGCTCCCTCCTACTTATGCTCAGCTGTGCCACTGGCACTTTTGCAGAGCATAGTACCAGTTGGATTGCACTCACCTCTCCTGATCTTCCTGTGTACCGACCTGGCTTCCCTCGACCATTCCGCTCTCTCCAACCCTGACCTCGTCAAAACGGACTATGACGATTCTGCTGTCTCCAAATCTAGACACGTCTAATAGCACCTGCGATGTTCCATACCTTACCTCCTTTGACCCCGGCAAGTATCTCGACCATCCGCACCTCTCCGACCCCGACCCGGCTACCCCAACCATCTCTACACTCCAGACGCACCCCCCGTGGCTGTGGATAGCGTGCTATCCATTCCCACCTCAGCACCGTGGTCCTACCTTGTTTGTGGTGAGCACAGCGTGACATTGGACTGTTGTGTGTATATATATATATATATATATATATATATATATATATATATATATATATATATATGTAGCCCTGTGTAATTTTGGGGTTACATGCCTCTCTCCTTTTGTGCAGTAATCCCTGTTAAGAGAGCAGGTTTGCCAGAAGTTATCATGAAGGTTTGCCCTCAACCCCCTGTGATGTGTAGTGTGAAGCAAAGGAAGTGACAGCATGCTCTGTGTCCACTGACAGTGACACAGGGGTGGGTCTTCTGGAGCTATATAATGCGCATCACTTCCTAAAGTTAGTAGTTCTGTCTGTCTGCAGGTTCTCTGCAGTGCAAGAGTGAAGTTCAAGTGTCAGTTGCAGAGAGTGACAAGCTGACACCACACTGTGTCAGGGCTCTGGCACAGATTGTGGCCCTCCCTAAGGGGAGAGGTGGCAGAGATATCCCTGTCTCTATTACAGAGTCAGGAGGGAACTTCCTTGAGGTGGGCAACTATGCTGATGTGCGGCTAAGTACTGGTCGCTATGATGGGCAGTCTGCCTATGAAGATGATAATAAACATGCCCTTGATTCAAAGAACCTTCTTGCCTGAGACTGGAGTTAATCAGGGAGAAGCTGCACCCAGGGGTTCTCTTCCAGAGACTCCTCCCTGCTGTCGTGGGGATCTGGAAAAGTTGGAGGCGCTGTACCAACTGTGAGTACGAACTCAGCACTACCTCACGAGCCAGTCCTAGTGAAATGCCCAATACCATCATGTGGGAGACTCAGGAGTCTTGTAAGCCAGCAGGAGCACCACATGACATGACATGTAACTGGGGGCAGATTCGGCACATAGGGCCCATATGAGATTGGGTGGGGGTCTGACCGTTACATATATATATATATATATATATATATATATATATATATATATATATATATATATATATATATACTGTATATATATTGTATATGTTTGGAGTGGTAATCAGCTTAGCTACCCACCCTGTTAGAGAGAGCTGGAGTAAAGGTTTAGATATTCTCCAAAGCAGAGTAGGCATTTATTTTGTTTCTTTTGTATGTTTTGGAAAGGCGCAATAAAGTCTGGATTTCATTTCACCCTAATCGGTCTCCATTAAATATAACTCTGCACACATCTGTTACAGTAATGTTTCACTGGGTTTTTTTGTTTGTCTTCCTCTGGATTAATATACTGTAAATACAAATATAGGATGAGTATCTGTCATCTAAATTTAACATAGGTCAGACTCGGTAGACATGTCTTTTTCAACCTCATCTACTATGTAATAGTAAATACAGCACTTAGTGTACATACACACATCTGTATATGACATAGAGAACTAATTCTGCAGTAATGTGTAGAGTGCAGAACTATGGTACTCATCTGTTACAGTAATGTTTCACTGGGTTTTTTTGTTTGTCTTCCTCTGGATTAATATACTGTAAATACAAATATAGGATGAGTATCTGTCATCTAAATTTAACATAGGTCAGACTCGGTAGACATGTCTTTTTCAACCTCATCTACTATGTAATAGTAAATACAGCACTTAGTGTACATACACACATCTGTATATGACATAGAGAACTAATTCTGCAGTAATGTGTAGAGTGCAGAACTATGGTACTCTGTTTTGTTTTCACAACTTCCGGTACAATAATTTAATGGCCAATGGAGCACATTAAAAGTGCTATAAATTACTTATTTATGTGGACAAACCATGAGTTGATACACAATTAATGTTGGGCATGTTAAAGCAGGTTCAGTCCATTACAGTGATATGGAGGTGCAATGTATGTTCTTTCTGAAGAATCAAAAGTGGTCCATACAGTATACAGTACTGTAGATAGAGTTAAAAGGGACTGACACATTTAGAGTAGGATTAAGAGCTATGCATCATTCAATTTCTATTTCCTTGAATTATACAGGAGCAATAATAGCAATGTTAATCTGCTTCACATTCAATATTTCTTCAAAGCACTGTATATAGCTTAGCAAAAAAAACAGATAGCATTCAATTTTTGAAGGTGGGATTCCAAAATAGAAATATTTTGAGTTGGAAAATAGTGTAATGTACTGTTAATTTAATTTAATAATAAAATGACCTTCAAAATCCACGTTTTAATCCTACCAAGAACAACGTGATTAAAAATCTTTCTGATCTTTCAAGGGTAAATGATGGTTACTGGCAAATGGAGTGTATTTCAATTTAGTTGTTCAGCATACACATCACAAGAAATTCACTCAGAAATCAGATTCCTGTCAGATAAAATCAGTACTTGTCAGGGTAACTAGGTAGGGTTGTCTATCGTCTGAAAAGGAACATTTTCGATTGCTTTTATGGTGATCAAAGTGTAGCTGCCTCTTTCTTGAGATGTATATATATATATATATATATATATATATATATATATGTGGGGGAGCTTGAGAAAGGACCGTAAGGTCCAAAACGTTGCTTCTTTTCTCTGTGATTACCCCCTGATGCCTGTGTTACTTCATTAAATTGTATTTAATTTGTGAGTGCTGCAGATTCTTTGATATTGGGTATTTATCTATTTTTTGTTGCTGGATGGTGATCCTGGCCGCACTGTGAGCACCACGACTGATCAGATAAGTTTTTTCCTTTTTCCCTTTGAGTGCCCTGAACATTCTTGCTATTGTTTTATATATATATATATATATATATATATATATATATAGATACATACATACATACATACATACATTATATATATATATATATATATATATATATATATATATATATATATATATATATATAATAAACTAATAGACGATACCGTTCTGTGGCTGACAAAATGCTTTTATTTGTGCGAGCTTTCGAGATACACTGATCTCTTTTTCCGGCGATGTTACAATGAATGAAGCCAAAAAAGGGTTTTTACTTTAAAACAGTGCATACTGGAATGTGAGCTGTGATTGAAGCTTAGGCCTCGGTCCCGCTGCGCTCGGTGGCGCGGGCGGCCACACGCGAGTTCCCCACCAGCAGGGGAATCCTGCGGAGCCGGTCTCGGTCCCCCTTGGCTGCACAGCTTACTACACGCTGTGGCGCGTCAGCCGCTATGGGATACAAGAGAATGGTGTTCCCTAGCGTTGACGCGTCACGTGGTGTGGCTATGAGCCAATGGGGAGGGGAGGCTTCGGGAGGAGGAGAGGCTACGGGGAGCGGGGAGGAGTGTGGAGTGACAGCAGCGTGTGTGCCTGTCTGTGTGTGTGTCTGAGTGCGTGCGTGTCTGTCTGTGTGTGTGTATGTGTGTGCCTGAGTGCGTGAGTGCCTGCCTCTGTGTGTGTGTCTGAGTGCGTGCGTGCCTGTCTGTATGTGTGTATGTGTGTGCCTGAGTGCGTGAGTGCCTGCCTCTGTCTGTGTGTGTGTGTGTGTATGTATGTGTGTGCCTGAGTGCGTGAGTGCCTGCCTCTGTCTGTGTGTGTATGTGTGTGTGTTGGTTTACTTACCCGAGCCGTGGAGGGAGGGGGGGGAGAGTAGCGGGTCCCTCCGCTCAAGCCACGCCCCCCCCTCCCACTCAAACCTCCCACTCCCGCCCACCTCCCGCTCTGGCTCCCGCTCCCTACAGACCGCATATCGCGGTCTGTGTATGTCAGCGCCCCGCCTGTCTGCAGTGCGGGCGCGCTGACTCTGGGAGCGGGGCCTTAGCCTTATCCTTCGCCATGTGCAGTATGCGTTTTATGACTTGAGGTGTTAAATGGTCCCTGAATGTAAATTATGCAGAGTGTAAATGTGTGTTAGTGTATTGTATGTAAATATAAATTTGTAAAGCGCCCACAGAGTATACAGCGCTTTACAAAAGGTGTGTGTGGAGTGGACATGTATATAGTGGTATAGTAGGTAGGTGTAGAAGTGTAAGAGGGTGTTGCATTACTATAAGTGTGTGTAGATACTATGTGGTCCCTATTGGTCTACAGGGATGGAATTACATTGTGTATTTGTATGTGCAGGAGACAGCTGTACTGTATGTGCATTCATATAGTGCAGTATGTATAGACATGGCCTTTAGCACGCATGTGAAGAGAGCCACAGAACGGTATCGTCTATTCGGTTTTGATTATTAAGCTCGACTAACACGGTACAGATACCTCTACATATATATATACCATACATTTTAAGTTATGGTGGGTGAAAAACCTCCACCGTTAGCATATAGCCAATAAAGAATATCACTAGCTCCTAGCTAGGTTCTCCATGTGGATGTTTCACATTTTTTATGTAGTCTAATAAAGTTTTTTTATTCAATTTTTGGCTGGTGAGTTCCATCGTTTGTTCAGGTCTGGATGTCACACCGATCCCTTTTCACCCTGCATCCTAGACTCCTGCGTGATGACGTAGTAATGTCAGCTCTAACATCCTGACGCATTTCGTCACACAGCAGCGACTTTTTCAAAGGATATTCAGATAGCCAATAGCGGAGGTTTAAATACCCCTGTGTTGCTAAGCAACATGTATGCAATAAAGGAAAAGCAAAAGGCACCTCTGTGGTGCACTCCTCTTTGTAATCACTCCACACTTACACACGAGGGTATAATTGAACAAGGTCATCTTTATTGAGGTGAGGTGGCCAGCTGCCCCTCACAGCGGTTGTGCTCAGCCGCTCATGCTCACTGCACCGCCCTTTGAAAGGTATGTCTTTCCCAATCTGGTGGATTCCCTATCTCCCCTCAGGGAGATATTCCCTGTGCCAGGTCCCTGGTCACAGTCTAGTGAGCCGCCTCCTCCCAAGTCTGTACTCAGACTTGCTCCTCCCTCCAACAACTAAAACCAACCAAACGTTTGAGCAGTGCTGTGCCTTATGTATCCTCTGGGGGCAGGCACAACTCTGACATCACTAATGATGGATTCAGAGTATGTGGCCACTCCCATCCATACATAGGGCACCCCACCAGGGTATGAGGGCAAACCTCCATAATTACTGCTGGCATTCCCATAACTTACCAGGCCTTACTGCCAGCAGGAGAGATGACTGTAGTCCATTTTACAGCATGGCTACATTCTCCCCCTGGTGAATCCCACCGACCCGGCTGGGACCTAAATTTGAAGTACCTTTCTCCAGGAAGCACTATAAAATGACATACATAATTAGTCACAACATTGACAGATTCACAAAATATATTGCGCCAAGCAAGCCCCGACCAGCAGCCACTAACTTACGCAACAGTCATCCTGTTCCCCCTAATAATAATGACGAGGATCGGGTTTCTTAACTTCCCGACCCCCCATGTCCAGGACTGTCACACTGTAATCACGTGGCAACCCCCTTTCTGGCCGATACACCACCCTATGCATATAGACATTTCTGCCTATACTCCACACCCACATAAGGTGCGCTATCCTTTCCTTGGCTTTGCTGCCCTTAATAGCACCCCCCTTATTTACCATGTACTCTTCTATGGTTTCGCGCAACCACCTGTCCCTATTGTTCTCGATCTCCTGCATGAGGGGTTCCGGAATGTAGGGATATTCCAGGCCATGAGAATTTTTGTACTTGGCGGTAATAGCCCTCTCAGCCCTGCTGCACCGTGTCAAATTAGCATTCCCTGCCCTCCCTGGCAACACCCATGACAGGGGCTCGTCTGGGTCCACGGGGTCTGTCAATATACTGGGACCCATGGGCTCTATATTGTTGCGGCAGATCTGAAACCACCGCTCCTGCATCTCCCTTTTCCGCTTCTCTGCCGTAAATTCTCCCTTAGCCCACCAGTAATCTACTACATCCTCCCTGACTAGTAGAAACCGAGTGCGGTCCATCCATCCCACATAACCCTCGAATAATGGGGCCCACCACCGGGTCTCCCTAACCTTCTCAGGCCCTGATTCTAGGGAGTCTCCTTCCTCTGCGTCCCCCCAGGAAGACACCCCAGATGTCCCCGCTGATCCGGGCTTAGACCATCTCTCATGCTTTGGCCTATCCTCTAACGTCACGCTAGCCACACTAGGGCTCCAACTAGACATGGATGCCTCCCCCGAATAGCCTCCACCGACCCATCATCGGACGTAAAGCTCGCCAGTCTCTCCCCAGTCCGTTCCTCATAGGTTCCCTGGGACCCTCCCGACATTCCCAGACTGGACGAGGACCCACGGGAAAAGGTGACTGGGACAGGGGCTTTATCTAGGGCATGGGGTTGGGCATATGGATGGGCAGTGGGTATCCGCGGGGTTCCGACCCACTCTCTACCCCTATAGAGTCCAGGATCACTGCGAGGACTCTCCGCTGGCTGAGCCTCACCCTTCTCGACTCTCCTCACAGCCTGCCAGCTCTTCGTTAACACAGGTGATCGGGAAGCACTGCCCGATCGATGAAGCGTCGTTGTCATTTCTCCGGTCGTTCCGCTACCTCCGCCGGAAGTGATGTCATCGCCGGAACCGGAAACTCCGCCATCTTGAGATGGATCCCCATGCGGGATCTCTTCTTCCAGGACGACGTCCGGAAGTTCCGCTGCCTTCTCTTGCACCGCCTGGGCCTGACACCGCCTTTCCTCCACGGATGCCGTCACCGGAGCCTGGTGAGAACAAGGGCTACTCTTACCGCTCCGAAGGGTGGGTGTGGATCGACCGTCACCACTGGACTCGCCGGTCCCAGGAATGGAAGGACTTCATCTCTCGGCCTTCCGCTCCACTGGTGACACCCGATTCCTCTCGCCGATACTCCCGGTAAGTGGTAATTTCCTCCCATTATCACCACAGGATACTGCCAATGGCCGAATCACTGCACCGGACGACACCCTGGGTTCCTCATCGGAGGAATCCGCTTCCACTCTGCTCGGGGTCGTCGGTCGCGGCGACACCTTTTAGTCTCTCGTCGATACGCTGACCGACCGCTCCTTTCTCCTCGGGCTCGGCCTTAGCAACCGGCCCCGATCCCCATCCTCCGGGATCCGCACTTTCCCTCCACAGTGCACCGGGTGACCCGGCGGACAGCCTAGCCGTATCCCCCGTGGGTTCAACAGTCTGGATGGGCACAAATGTAGGCATAGGCCACAAGTACTGTGTACCACATTGCGGGCAGCGCACCGCCATACCCACGGTACCGCCGGGTAGCCTGCATTGCAAGCAGAGGCACACCACAGTCTCGGTGCCCGCCACCCGAATCACCAGTAAGCCTCCTGGTGCTGAATATGGTTGAGTGGAGACCATTGTATTGACTCCTGACGGACAGGCCATTGTCTCGGTAGGAGATACTTGCAGCAGCGGTCTGTTCTGTGCACTGGCTCCACGTGACTGACAAGCAGGGGTTGAGTTGCCAGCCACTCCCTTGACTAGCTCCACCCTCATCTGACAAAGCTGGAAACCACCCCCACTAGTAGCAATTATGGGCAGGTCGCACAGCTTAATAGGATGAAATGTAATTGAGACCGCACCTTTCACAGTCCTGGAGGGCGCAGCCACAGCTTTTGAGCCATTACCCCCAACAGGGTGGGGTTCTTTCTTTGGCGCCAATCCCTGCCAACTGTCTGCAACTTTTGCAAATGCAGAATTCTCTTCAACGAGCCCACGCGGTCTCCCAGGGAAGCGGGAGCCGCCATCTTGATTTGCATTGCCAATCACTTTAGCAACTGAGGTAGCTTTTTGTATAGTGCTCGCCGGCTGGCAAGCAGATCCTTCATTTCCACCACTCACAATCACAATGTCCTCAATACTGTCCTCCAGGGTAGCACCCCGGGGTCCTAGGCAGGACCAAAACGGTGCGGCCACAGCTTTGGCACCACTCCACAGCAGGCTCGTGAAAGTCATTTCTGTAGCATGCTCTTCACCCGTACACACGCCATGTGCGCTCTCTCCATTAGCCTCCGTCCGCCATCTTGGACCTTCCGCACCGCGCGGATCCTCCATTCTTGTGGTCGCCATTCTTTCACTGTACATAGGATTATTGTACATGGAGCTCCTCTCTGCGGGGCAGCTACCACACCGGTACAATAAAGATTACCTTGATGCACCACCTTGTGTACCTAATGTAGGCTGGACTCATGTTTGCACTACCTCAGGCTAGGCTCACTCTCTCTGTGTCTGCTGTATCTCCTTCCTCCCAGTCTGTGCTCCCTTCAGTAAGTGGTCTGGAATGGGCTAGAGTACTCTGGCTCTTCCATGCAGTACTTGGGTGTCTACCTACTGTTGGCTAGCCTAGCGCAGACCCTCTCCAGAATTCCTGACCACGTTAACAGGCTATCCCTTTAGGCATCCTACCAACTAGCACTGCCTCAAGGTGACTAGGACAGCTATAGCCTGGCTCCAAACCCCCAACTCCTTTCAGGCCCCTAGGTCGTCCCTGCGAACTGACAAATTCCATCATCCCCCTGACTACCCCTAGGTCCGTCCCAACACAGCACAAAGTGGCAGCAGACACTCTCCCTATTTCCAAGTGACCTAGCAAAAGCCTGTCCTGTTGACAGGTATCTCAGCAGCGCCTCCAAATTTAACGGATTTTCTGGCCTAGCCTGACCCACCCAATCTCACATTGGCCCCTGTGGTCTAACCAGTCCCCATTACAGTGTAGTGTCTGGTGGTGCACCTGTTGGCAACAGGACTCCTGAGTCTCCCGCATGGTGTGTGGGGATTGCCAACCCAGACAGGCAGCTGAGGTTGTGTGCATGAGTCCTACCTATATCCAGTGCAGCGCCTCCACCTCATCAGGATCCCAGCGTCCGCTTGTGGATGGTCCTGGTGAGGAACTCCTCTGTGGTGCACTCCTCTGTGTAATCACTCCACACTTACAAACGAGGGTATAATTGAACAAGGTCATCTTTATTGAGGTGAGGTGGCCAGCTGCCCCTCACAGCGGTTGTGCTCAGCCGCTCATGCTCACTGCACCGCCCTTTGAAAGGTATGTCTTTCCCAATCTGGTGGATTCCCTATCTCCCCTCAGGGAGATATTCCCTGTGCCAGGTCCCTGGTCACAGTCTAGTGAGCCGCCTCCTCCCAAGTCTGTACTCAGACTTGCTCCTTCCTCCAACAACTACAACCAACCAACCAAACTTTTGAGCAGTGCTGTGCCTTATGTATCCTCTGGGGGCAGGCACAACTCTGACATCACTAATTATGGATTAAGAGTATGTGGCCACTCCCATCCATACATAGGGCACCCCACCAGGGTATGAGGGCAAACCTCCATAATTACTGCTGGCATTCCCATAACTTACCAGGCCTTACTGCCAGCAGGAGAGATGACTGTAGTCCATTTTACAGCATGGCTACATTTATATATATATATATATATATATATATATATATATATATATATATATATATATATATATATATATATATATATAATCCCTTGCTGCAGTGGAAGTGCTGGATGCTGGGTGACAATGGGGAAAGACAGGGTTGCAGACCTGTCTAAGACATGCAAATGAACATACAGTAATATTTACAGTTGCTTTATGCTTTACTGTGAAGGGTTTTTGTCATTTTTTTTACCCACCATAACCTTAATGACAGTGGTGATTACCTAGTCTAGTCTCAAACCTGCTTTGCCATTAAGACCAGCCTCACACTGATGATACCCATCAAGGTTGAAACATGTATGTGAGTAGGTCTAATGGCTTTGCATCTCATCCCAGCCTCTGTTTAAAAGCTGTGTTTAAAACAGCATGCATTGGCTTGAGGATTGGCTTGTGTAATACGAGCTTGAGACAAAAGGTGGCACTGAGTGCTCATTTGCATGTCATTTCCCAGAATCCCTTGCTGCAGTGGAAGTGCTGGATGCTGGGTGACAATGGGGAAAGACAGGGTTGCAGACCTGTCTAAGACATGCAAATGAACATACAGTAATATTTACAGTTGCTATATATATATATATATATATATATATATATATATATATTTATATATATATATATATATATATATATATATATATTGTGACAAACGCCCCTCTTTTGTAGTGCTGACGTCTGTCTGGGTTCTTCCCGACACAGTCTTCTAGGGTTAATTATACAACAAACAGGATCATGCAAAGTATTATGCTGCTTAACTCAGGCTTCTGCCTGCTTTATTTTCATCCAAGTAAGGTACTGCAGCTTTAACATGTGTAGGTTAGAGGTACTCAGATACTTTCATTCAGCAGTTCACACATTTCAGTGTTACAATATTTCCCACACTGTTATTTCAAGAAATAAAACCAAAATCATATAAGCAAATCCTATCCCTTTCAGGGATCTAACTACACATCAGAATCAGTCTCTCTAACAGCTGCTGGCCAACTAAACTGGTTCCCCAGCTTAAAACAATGCTCTCTCATTTAGGGACACAAGATACAGGACAGTCTTTTAGCAACAGCAGTAATCATTTGTTTTGTCTTATCTGTTCGTGGTGTCCAGGCAAATCCTCTGGTACTGTCATACGTGGAGAGGCCGTCAACCTCGATACTGGATGCAGGAGAGTAGCGACACCCCCAGCCCCCAGGCTCCAAGGAGAGAGAGTGAAATGCAAAACCTCTCTGCTCTAAATACCTGTGCATGTGATTAGAAGAGCAGGTGAGGGAGAACTAGAGCCATTGTAATCTGTGGTCTGGATTTTCCATCCAGCTGCCTGAGGTAATGGGAAGCTGTGGAACGGATCATTTGTAACTATTCCTGCACTTTCTGCTCTAAAATGGGGCAGAAAGCTGCCTAACATCTTTGGACTATGTCACATATCCCCCTCCCCAGCTCACACCTACTGGGGTGAGCGGCCTACCTGAAATACTTGAGCTAACTCCTCAGTACAACATTAAGTATTCACATGACACGAATATAATTTACCAACTGAAAGGGCCATCAACCCTGTATATTAATTTGTAGTTTAGCTACATTTTCAACACAGAGAACCAATATAACACTGTACCCTTGACAAAATGCTTATTCTAGAGGCCTAATATACCTTAACTACAATAGCTTATTTGCATAGTTAAGTGTCCGTGACATAGTCCACACGTGTAATAACAAAAAAATATCGGTCAATTCCCCAAACACATTTTTTTTTTTCTTTGACTTCCAGTCCATTACATTTCCTGACTTTATTTCATAGGCCGCTGCAAACTGCAAATGACTGGACTGTTTCTTTAGCTTCTGACGGAACTCTGGGCCCGGATAGTCTTTGTCTTTATATTGTGGCCCAGAGTGGCGAGATCCGGAAAAATTCAAGGCCAGCGTTGACCTTCGTCGCTTTTGATTTGCGACCTTTGAACCTTTAAGGTACTTCTTACTGCCATGTATTTTCTCACGACCATCACTCTCAGAGATTTGGGATTTTTCCTTTGGGGCAATTATATGGTACTTAGAAGATGAAGCACTGACTACCTGGAGCACCTTCACCTTGATGGGGCTCTCACTAACTCCGGCTGTACCCTGTGGCATTTTACCTTTGCAGCCGGCAGGCATGTAGTCTTGGACCTCTCTTTCCTGAGGTCTACATTTATTCAGGCGGAAGTACCGCTGGATAACCAGTGACGCATTTCTCAGGGTTTGATAGCGAATCCTGTTCTGTGTCATCCTAGTCAGAGACTGGATTTTTATAGTTGCTCCTTTCATAATGAGGAACCTGTTTCGTACCATGCGGGCACGGTAGAATGATTGAAGAACACAGGCTGCTTTATTCCGGTGATTGAACACACGAATGTTCATCCCTCTGTAGGCAGCCTGTAGGATGATAGTTGCGGCGCGTTTACGCTGATAATTTTCTCTTTCCCTTCTTCCTTGGATAAGAGCTTTGCAGTGCTTCTGAATTATTCTAATGCTTTTCTCCTTTTTCAAAATGTTAAGTTCCTCCACGAGAGAATTCTGTTTTGTGCATACATCTCGCAATTCTGTTCTCAGAGCGTCCATTTCTTCCTGGTGCTGGCTCTGAGTGTGCATCAGTGCTTCCTGCACTTCTAATTTTTCCTGAGTCAACTGTTTCTTTATTTTTTCTGCTTGGTCAGTCAAATCTGAATTTTCCAATTTCAGAGTCTCATTTTCTTGCTTTACAGTCTCTAACTCACTTAGGGCAATCTCATGGGTTTGCTTCAACATTCCCAGCTCTGTGTTCAGACCGTGGCCCTCCAGGCGCAAGTGTTGCACCTCTGTGCTGAGCGCATGAACCTCTTGTAGAGCCTTCCCGTATTTCTGTTTTAGGATAGCAATCAATTTGTCAGACTTAATCTGTTTTTCATCCATGGTGACAATTACGGTGTTGGCCTTTTCCAGACTAGTCGTCACCTCTTCCAGCTCACTCCGTAAGAGAGACTCTGTTTTCTTCAAAGCCTCGTGCTCTTGTAAAGCTGGAAGTATACACCTCTGTAACTCGGCGTTCGCTTCTCGCACCTTATTGTTAGATTCTTGCTCCTTCTTCCAACATTCTCGCTCCTTCACCAAATCCTGCCACAGGACTTCATAATTATGGCGGGCAGCTTGGAGTGCAGAAACCAAAGCCTCTTTATCCTGGTTCAAGGATTCAGCTTCCCTTTGCTCCTCCTTTTCCTTTGCCACTGTTCCCGTGACAATTCTGCCGATCACTCCGGTCTGCAGCATATCTCGGCGCCTTTCTGACGCATGTCCTGACAGCGCAGGTTCAAGTGGCTCGGTCACTTCCCCTGTGACTTGAGGGACAGTTTTCTTTTTCTTCTTCTTTCTTTTTGCTTTATTAGCTCCAGAGATATCAGTGGTACTGGGCACACACTCACTGGTATCAGCTTCCACATCTTGCTTGCACACATAGGGCGTTGCTTGCTTTTGCAGCTGTTTGTCTTTGAAAATTTTGGGGCACACATCTTCCATGTGACCTACTTTATGACAGGCCCAGCATACTAAATTCATCTGTGGGTACGGCTCTCCTCCAGGGGCCACATACGAGTCGTCATCATCATCATCATCATCGTATGGCCTGAAGGGACACTGTTTTTCATGATTATGTACATTACAAAATAAACATTTCACGTCGGCCATTTTAGAAACCCGGCAGGAACAATTTGCTAGCTGCAATTTCACTCCCTTCAACAACTTGCATACAGCACTTGCTAGCTGCAAATTCACTCACTTCAGCAAAATGCATTAGCTTTACAAACAGCACTTGCTAGATGCAATTTTTTTTTTCCTTCTTCAGCAAAACATTTTGGTTTTCTGTTTGGGTTCAGGGTGCTATTGCATCCACACTTCGCACATTCTCTGTGTATGCTAGAAGCACAACTGATATACACATTGGGACAGACTTCACTCATAGCATTTGTACTTTAGTTCAGCTCGGCGGCCATTTTAAACCCCCGCATTTATTTGCAAACCCACAGACTTTTTAGTGTCGACCCGCATTCTCCACCATATGTGACAAACGCCCCTCTTTTGTAGTGCTGACGTCTGTCTGGGTTCTTCCCGACACAGTCTTCTAGGGTTAATTATACAACAAACAGGATCATGCAAAGTATTATGCTGCTTAACTCAGGCTTCTGCCTGCTTTATTTTCATCCAAGTAAGGTACTGCAGCTTTAACATGTGTAGGTTAGAGGTACTCAGATACTTTCATTCAGCAGTTCACACATTTCAGTGTTACAATATTTCCCACACTGTTATTTCAAGAAATAAAACCAAAATCATATAAGCAAATCCTATCCCTTTCAGGGATCTAACTACACATCAGAATCAGTCTCTCTAACAGCTGCTGGCCAACTAAACTGGTTCCCCAGCTTAAAACAATGCTCTCTCATTTAGGGACACAAGATACAGCACAGTCTTTTAGCAACAGCAGTAATCATTTGTTTTGTCTTATCTGTTCGTGGTGTCCAGGCAAATCCTCTGGTACTGTCATACGTGGAGAGGCCGTCAACCTCGATACTGGATGCAGGAGAGTAGCGACACCCCCAGCCCCCAGGCTCCAAGGAGAGAGAGTGAAATGCAAAACCTCTCTGCTCTAAATACCTGTGCATGTGATTAGAAGAGCAGGTGAGGGAGAACTAGAGCCATTGTAATCTGTGGTCTGGATTTTCCATCCAGCTGCCTGAGGTAATGGGAAGCTGTGGAACGGATCATTTGTAACTATTCCTGCACTTTCTGCTCTAAAATGGGGCAGAAAGCTGCCTAACATCTTTGGACTATGTCACAATATATATATATATATATATATATATATATATATATATATATATATATATATATATATATATATATATATATATATATATATTTATATATATATATATATATATATATATATATATATATATATATATATTCAATATATCAGTAGAGAAATCCCTAGACACAATATGAGAATACCAAGATGACTTAAATAAAGATATACAATACAATACTCAAGCAATGAACTAGGGATATAAAGTATGTGGATACCTGAGCCTGACAATCTATCATATACAGGACAGGACAATACCAGACAAACTAATGTAATATAGATGTAACATACAATTAAATACATCCAAATTGATGAGGACTGCTGCCCAACAAAACTTGAATATACCATATGTATCAGTTAATGATGTAAATATAATTTTATGTATAAGAAGTCCACATCATTAATACAGTGTGCAAAGAATATGTAAATATATAATTAAATTAATCATATAAAAATGATAATAATAATACTAATAATATATAAAGGTAAAAATGATAAATACCATAGTAAAAATTAAAATAAATACTATAATATAAATCAATATCAAGATGTATATAATATAATAACTAAAAAGAGGGGGGGAAGGGAGGACAAAACAGAGGATGTACACCCAAAGAGTGACATACTCCATATCAGGAAGAAGCAAACCTAACAGAGAACCAAGGAGAACAAAAACCTCCCTACACTATAGTGCTGGTGTCCAAGCACTCATTGAATCCACCAGGGGCCAAAGTGCCCAGCTGGTAGATCCAAAAAGTTTCCCTCTTGCACAGAAATGTAAATCTATCACCCCCCAGAACATCTGGCCGTGTTACCTGATAAGGCAGCAGTCTTATATAGTTAAGCGAGGAACCTTAAGGGGTCCCTTGCACCTAGTAAAACCAGACAGAATGATTCTCATGCAAATACTATTTTGGCAGGGTTTTTAGGGAATTTCAGATGCGGACGGAATCGTTGCATTACTTGTAAACACATTAATATTGATTCATCTTTTACATCATTTACTAAAAGGAAAAGTTACAAAATAAAAAGTCATATTAACTGTTTGAGTACCTTTATTGTTTCCATGCTCACATGCAGTTTGTATCAGTATGCGGAACGCACGATTCGGTATTTGAGCACTCGCTTCCTCGAGCACAGACGGAATGTCATTAATGGCAACCATGTTCATAGTGTTTCCAGACATTTCTATATATAACACACAATAAAGATCCATCATCTCTTAAGATTGTTGGTCTGGAACACATCTTGCCACTTGTTTTGAGGGGCAATAGATTTAAATTTCTGTATAAGAGGGAAACGTTTTGGATCTACCAGCTGGGAACTTTGGCCCTGGTTGATTCAATGAGTGTTTGGACACCAACATCATAGTGTAGGGAGGTTGTTGTTCTCCTTGGTTATCTGTCAGATTTGCTTCTTCCTGATATGGAGTATGTCACTCATGTCCCTCTTTGGGTGTCCATCTTCTGTTTTGTCCTCGGTTCCCCCTTTTTTTAGTTGTTATATTATATACAGATGCAGCCACCAGTATTAGAACACTTACCTGGGAAACTCTGGGAGATTCTGGTACAGTCTCACAGTAAATGCCTCAACATTGCCTCAACATTACTGTGAGATTCTTAATGGCCCATTGGATTAACACAGCGGGGGGTCCCTACAGTCCCATTTAAACTGAATGGGACTTCATAGAACCCTGCTGTGTTAATCCGATGGGCCATTAAGAATCTCACAGAAATGTTGAGGCAATGTTGCAGCATGTTAACACATTTACTGTGAGACTGCCCCAGAATTTCCCAGGCAAGAGTTCTAATACTCGTGGCTGCATCTTTACATCTTGATATTTATTTATATTATAGTATTTATTTAAATTTTACTATGGTATTTATCATTTTTACTTTTATATATTATTAGTATTATTATAATTTTTATATGATTAATTTAATGATATATTTACATATTCTTTGCACACTTTTTAATGATGTGGACTTCTTATACATAAAATTAACTGATATATATGATGTAAAAGCTGTAAAAATGTTACAACAAATATTCAATTATCAAATGAGTTTATTCAGTATGCACACAGCAGTGACAGCTTCAAAACAAAAGCTCTCCTGCAGATAATATGGTATGAGATACATTTATACACTAAAAACTAAAGCTCCCACCGCTTTTTGGGGGGGGCTTGTGCGTCACTAAAATGACATCATCTTGTAATACATAACAAAAATGAAATGATACATACATTCTTTAAGGAGTTGAATGTGGAAATGATTTCAATCTCTGATTCCACCAGACACTCGAATGCTGAGAAGTCGGTTCTAATTCTGATCTCACTTCTCAAGACTTCACCTGGCACTTAAATGTGACTTCACCTGGCACTTATTTCTAATCTCACTCCTCAAGGCTTTATTCACCCTCCCTTCTTCTGCAGCTGGGCTGGCCAGGGCTGGTATCAGTAAACATTGAGAGCAAAACATCTTTTTACCCACTATAACTTTCATACAGCTTTCATACATCTGCAAGTCCTGTTTTAAAAGAATTACTCTCCTGGCTAGTACTATTGATTCCTCTTAGTATGTTTGTATATCAAAAGGTGTTGTTGTTTTTTCCCTTCTTAACTATGTGATGCTAATTCACCAACTGGAACAAGCTGATTTATTGGGGAGGGGGGAGGGTCATGTGACTGTTTTAGCTGTATAAAACCAATACCCCCTCTGCATTAGTAGGGACTGCATTGGAATTATATAGTGAGGCATTTAAAGTGAGCTTTTAAGTGAGAAGATATAGTTAGACTATAGTTTGACTAGAGGTGACTGGGGACTGCATCCGTCTGCAAACTCTTCTACACATGGCAACAAACGGTGAGCTAATCTGATCACACTACGATCCATGCTGTTTAGTCTGTACACACACACACTTGGATCAAAACAGTTCCATGCAGCATTACCTACCTATGGCATAATGAACCTGCTTTTTACCTCCACTTTGTTCTTTCTCGTGGCCTCATTGAATTGTTATTCTCTCTATCCACTACAAATGCCTCCCTCCTGGCCCACACCCAACATCACCATACACCCTGGACTACTCAAAAGCCTTGCACTATCTACTGAATGTTGGTGGAGAACTCTGAAAACCAGCACACCAACCACCGCACACTCAAATGGCAAACATCATAAAGTAACAACTTGCAAACAACTACTCAAATTTCTACTTATACTATTACTCTCTTTAGCAGGTGATATTGAACCTAACCCAGGCCCTCCCACTTCAACTCTGTCCCATACCCCTGAGAATACCACCTTCAAATTCCAAAAAGGTCTATCTCTCGCCCATATAAATATCCAGAGTCTGTTGCCCAAACTGGATGAACTAAGGGCATGGTGCCATATGCATAAACCAAAAGCCATAGTTATTACAGAAACATGGCTAACCCCTAAAACCCCTGATGCACATATTGCCATTCAGGGATACTCCATTTGTAGGAGAGATAGGTCAAAGAGAGGAGGAGGGGTGTTATTTTATATTGCAGACACCTTACAATTTACACTGTTACACTGCCCCCCAAGGCCAACCTCCTTTGAAATCCTAGTTGGCAGAATCTGCCTCCCCTTTTCTAAGCCCATCTTGCTTGCTGGCATCTACCGCCCCCCTAAAGCCCCTCTACAATCTCTGACTGATATCACCCAGTTTCTTGGCTCCATTTCCTCTCTGAATGAGAAGAGTGAGCTGCTAGTTCTTGGGGATTTCAACTTCAATTGGCTTGACCCTAAAAACCACAAAATCCACACACAAATTAAATCGCTTAACCTATCGCAACTCATTTCCCAACCCACATGGACAAACCTGAAATCGCATAACCATTCCTTGCTTACTGGATTCTCTCCTCAAATCCCAGCAGAATCCAATCCTCTGGCATCCTTCCTGATATTTTCAGTAACCATGCAATAGTATACTGTGTAAGGAAAATTAAACCGCCCCAATCAAGCCCTAAAGTTCTCCTCTCTAGAACATTTAGAAACTTTAACCCACAACAGTTTCTGGCTGACCTTACCAACTGCCCTTGGCACAGAATTGATTTAATTCCTGACCCTGATTCTGCGCTCGACTATTTCCAATCCGAGTTCTTAAAACTCTGTGATACTCATGCTCCATTACGCAGAATAAGTGTACGGGGTACCCACCTTCCATGGGTTACACCTGACCTTATAGCACTCTACCAGTTCAGGGATGCCTTGTGGAAAAGCCACAAAGTAACTGGCACTACCAAGGATCTCAATCACTACAGATGCCTGCGGAACATGTGCACAAGGCAAACAAGGCATGCAAAAGCACAATATTACTCTGACAATCTCCTCCAGAACACATCAAACCCAGCTAACTTCTGGAAGGTTATCAACAACATATTCCAGCCTTCTAACCACCAACAGCCAAGTAATATCACTAAGGGCGATATTATTCTGACAAACCCCACCGACATTGCAAATGCATTCAATGATTACTTTGTGGGGTGTGCTACTAACTTATTAGCGAAACGCAACCCAAACCACAAACCTGAATCTTATCCTGGGAGTACCCCTATAGCCCCACCCCCTCCCAACACTGCCCACACTTTTCAATTTGGCCCAGTATCCGAAGAGGAGATTACACAAGAGCTTCTCAAATTAAAACTAAGCAGCCAATGTGGACCTGACTTACTACAATCTAGGTTCCTAAGACTCGGTGCCCCAGCAATTGCCAAACCAATAGCTTCCATAGTCAACTCTATCCTGTCTGCAGGCCATATCCCTAAGACCTGGAAAGCTGCCAGAGTTGTCCCAATCTTCAAAAGTGGGGACAAAAACAAAGTCTCAAACTACAGGCCAATCTCCCTTCTCCCAATCCTATCCAAAGTCATGGAAAAATGTGTCCACTCCCAATTAAGCGATTACTATAACAAGACAAATTTCCCTAGCCAATTCCAATCTGGCTTTCGCCCCAAAAACTCTACCGTAACTACCCTGCTAAAAGTTTGCAATGAAATCCAGTGTGGAATGGAACGGGGACAACTCACTGGTGCAGTATTCCTAGATTTTGCAAAGGCTTTTGATACTGTTGATCATGCTATCCTGCTTAACAAACTCCAGAGCTCTGGAATAGGGAAGCATGCTTTAAACTGGTTTCAGTCCTACCTATCTGGTAGATCCCAACATGTGTCCATCTCTGGCTCTAACTCTAACCCCCTGGACATCACCTGTGGCGTCCCGCAAGGCTCTGTTCTGGAGCCCCTACTCTTCTCAGTGTTCATCAATGATCTTCCCACAGCTTGTCAGGAAGCCTCAATACACATGTATGCAGATGACACAATCCTATATGCACACAACCATAGCCTCTCTGACCTTCAACACATATTCCAGGCAGACTTTTTCAGACTCGAAAACTGGATTTCCCAAAACAAACTGTTTTTAAACACTGACAAGACTGTAACAATGGTATTTGGGACCAAGACTAAATTTTTAAAGCTTCCAGTGATTGAGCTCCAGATTAGAACCAATGCTAACACCACCCTAACTCCTGTTACTAGTTTTAAATACCTGGGCATATGGTTTGACTCCCACTTAGCATTCGAGATGCACATTGATACCCTGACAACTAAGACCTATGCCAAACTAGGAGTACTTTACAGGAACAAATCCTCCCTAAGTCCCCTGGTCAGAAAACGTATCGCACAGCAGATGCTAATGCCAATTATTGACCATGGAGACATAGTATATGGCTCAGCACCTCAAACCCACCTTAGCAAACTTGACACCCTCTACAATTCAATTTGTCGTTTTGTTCTCCAATGCAACTATAACACACATCACTGCGAAATGCTCAAAGAACTAGACTGGTCATCACTCGAGTCTAGGTGCAAAGTGCACCTTTCCTGTCTTGCCTTCAAATTCTTTATGGGCAAGCTACCCAGCTACCTGAACAAGCGCCTCACCCCTACCACATGCAGCACCTATCACCTGAGATCAGACTCCAAAAGACTGTTCATGGTCCCAAGGCTTAACAAAGTATCCGGCCGCTCCTCCTTCTCTTACCGTGCACCCCAAAACTGGAACAACCTACCAGAGACTCTTACATCCACCACCAGTTTAAGTTCTTTCAAATCTAAGGCTGTCACACATTTTAATCTGGTCTGTAACTGTTTCATACGCCCATAATATATATTATCTTTAACTGTGCATGCAATGTCTTGTATATAATATATACCCTGCTCATTTATGTAACTGTATTTGTAAACATGTATTATTTGTCTTAACTCTGTGCCCAGGACATACTTGAAAACGAGAGGTAACTCTCAATGTATTACTTCCTGGTAAAATATTTTATAAATAAATAAATAAATACAGACAGAAGACAAAATGGATGACTCAAACACAGCACATTACAACATAAATGACAGACAAGGACTAGAACAATGACAAGATGGCTGACACAAATAGTCAGACAAAATGGCTGCTTAGACCCTAGTGCTGTTTACGTCAAACCCCCCTTAATGTCCTTTTTTTCTCAACTTTGTCAATGGTATATTCAAGTTTTGTTGGGTAGCAGTCCTTCTCATAATATGGATGTATTTAATTGTATGTTACATCTATATTACATTAGTTTGTCTGGTATTGTCCTGTCCTGTATCTAATAGATTGTCAGCCTCAGGTATCCACATTCTTTACATCCCTAGTTCATTGCTTGAGTCATCTGGGTATTCTCCTATCCCATTGGGGATTTTAGATACACTGTTTATTATTATTTATTTTCACTTTTTTCATCGGCTTATATAGCATAATAAAATTGTATTATTTTTTGATTTTAATTGGACTGATATGAGTTCATTCATAGGTGATTTCTGTACCCATATTTTGCGTGATATGTATTAACATAGGTACTCTGTACATCATATTTATGGTGTCCCAGCTAACTCTGAGTGCAACTCTATAGGGCCATAGTGACCCCTGGTGGTCACTTCCTTCTGTATACAACTATTCTCCTATTGTGTCTAGTGATTTCTCTACTGATATATTGATTATATATATTAATGTTTGTCTCCTAGTTCAATATTTTATATAGAGAACGAGGAATAAACCTCAGATACTGATGCTGAACAATAGCAGTAACAAAGTTACACAATCCTTTACTCCATAGTTCAATGAGATTGGAACATCGTGGATGTGAGCGGATCCTGATAAGGCTTAGAAAAACTCTTTTTACAGTATGTGATCGGACTCACCAGGATGGGGCGCTAATACATATTATGCAAGATAGAGATACCAATAGACACGCTAGAATACGTGTCACAGGGTAAATCATTGAGTCCCGCAACTGCTCACTGACACTCTGTGCCCCACACAACAGAAATAGGCTGGCAGATACTCACAGTTCCGTCTTGTTGACTGATGGATAATGCTGATAAGAGTCCCGCGATGCTCCGATACCACGCTGAAACGGTGTGCTCCAGCCGGTTTGTTTAAATAGAAAAAAGGTAGATAAGGGAATAAACCCCTAATGTGGTGCTTCAAATTGGTGTCGGTATTGAGGACTGTTTAATCCTCAGTGTAGCAGTGGTAGGGCAGATTTGCCAATGTTTGAGGTGATAGAGGAGAGCAGCGGAGTGTGTACCCCTAGATAGGAGATAATAACTTCTTTTGGGCACAATAAGGCACAATCTGGAGAGATCTGGAGATCTTTTTTAAGACTGTCACACAGAGACTTGTGTAACTTATGCCTTAATTATGGATGACACATTTGAGGATTGTGTTCAAGAGGATGGCGCAGATACATTTGTATTTAGATGCAGCGACCACACCAAAAGAAGCAGAAAAGCTGCACATGTCTTTGATGAAACCGGTAAAGTGTTTTGTGAGGAATCATCTGACCTGGTGACCTATTTTCAAAAGTTAGAACAATTACTATCACTCAATATCCGGTTATGGTGGGACATAACCTCCTTGGATAACTATGTGAGAGTTAACAGAATTCCAAGGGGGTTACGTATTAAAAAATCTCCCACCTTTGGATTTATCAACAAAGAATTTGAAAATAAATGGAGGATGGCCTTAGATGAGTGTTCCTTTAAACTCATGGGACTAATTATTACTCATAAAAAGGAAGAGAGATCTGCTTTAGAGAAGGACATTTTGGATCTGAAAACAAAATTAAAATCATTTAACAAAATGGAACATTTCTCTAATAATGACCTGATCCTGTCCCAGAATATAGACGAGGTAGAGAACACGATCTTGGAAAAGAAACAATCCAAGTTTGAAAGGGACAAGCAAGATTATCTTAAACATCAAGTATATTTTTGGGAACTACCCCCAAAACCTAACACAAATAGATTTAGAGGTAGATCTAAATCACCCCAACATAGATCTAATCAGAACAAGGGTGCCAACCAACCAACCCCTAAAAAATCTATACTCAGAAATAAATATGCTGAAGCGTCTAGTGCAGACTCAGATCTTTCAGAGGGGGAAAATAGACCTACCTCAATTACATTTGAAAAAGAGAAATACGATGATCCCTGGAAGAAGAAAAACACAGGTGGGGTACTTCGCGAGTCCACTACCTCGGATAGATTGAGCCACACCACATATACCGGTGAAGATGATGCAAGACCATCCACCTCCTCCTTTGTACCCGCTTTTTTAGGACGCGGAGGTCCAAAAGGAAGAGGGGAAGCCCAAAGAGGGGCCACGAAGAGGAAAAAGTATCATTAGCGGAGGACAATGTCATTAATATCTCGAACGTGTCACTAACCATTGACCAATTAAAACTCCTGAATAAAGGGCTTAATTTTGCTCCGCTAAGTAACTTTGATCTCTTCAGTACCATCATAGACTTGCAGTGTTTCACTCGTAAGCTGGCCCTAACCAAGTTCTTTTCAGCACACAAGAGTTCACCAAATGAATCAGGAGAGACCATGGACTCTGTTGCAAATGTTGATTTAAATGTATATGATACTAACAGAGAAATTCTTTCTTACAGGGAGCACTGTGCAGTTGCAGATTTGGAGGGTCTCCTTGGTGACCAAACGGGTAATTCATCCCCATATGAACTTTCTAGGGATTTCTTCCAACACGAACATACAAATTTTAAAAGAAAGTCAATCTTCTGCACCAATAACTCTAAGGGTCCCTTTATCTCTACATTTGAGAAACTTGTTGAGAGGGACCTTAGAATACTGGCAGAGGGGATCACGATTGGTCACCCCAAAGGGGATAATCTCTCGAGGACTGAACGACAAGAGCTAATTAATTTACAAAAAGATAAATCCCTTGTCATTAAAAAAGCAGACAAGGGAGGAGCAATTGTTGTTCAGTCCTCGGAAGATTATAACAAGGAAGCTCTCAGACAGCTAGGAGACGTTGTTACATATAAAAAACTTCCCTCAGACCCTACTCAAAGATACCTCGTCCAGCTTAGGTCACACCTGGAATTGGGTGAAGTCCTCTATATTTTGGATCCTATGGAGTTGGGCTTCCTGTACACACCAGACCCAATTATACCTATTTTTTATCATCTCCCAAAGATCCATAAAACCCTGACGCAACCTCCAGGTAGGCCAATTGTGTCAGGTATTGGATCTTTGGGAGATGCTTTATCACGTTATGTTGATTTTTTTCTACAGCCTCTAGTGCTCAGCCTGCCCTCTTACACTAAAGATTCCAGACATTTAATTGAAGACTTACAAACAATAAATTGGACTACCAACTGTGTCTGGGTGACTATGGATGTGAAGTCATTGTACTCCATCATAGACCACAGGCAGGGCATAGAGGCTGTACAGCACTTTCTTAACAAATCTGATCTCTCCCCTGCACTTTGTATTTTTTTAATTGAATCTATCACATTTTTGCTCACGCACAACTACTTTAGCTATGATTCACAATTTTATTTGCAACTCACTGGCACTGCAATGGGTACGTCTTTTGCACCCTCTTATGCGAATCTTTTCATGGGGTTTTGGGAATCACTATTTATTTATAGCGATTTAAATTTATTTAGGAAACACATTTTGTTTTATCGCCGCTATATCGACGATCTGTTTTTGATTTGGGAGGGTGACACTCACACTCTGGAGCTTTTTATCCAGTCTTTAAATTCTAATAATTATAACCTACACTTTACACATGAGCACAGTAGTAATCAAATACACTTTTTGGATATCCTTATTTATGTTGATTTAATGGGAGAGATTCAGACTGACGTGTACAGGAAGCCCAACTCCAGGAACACTTACCTTATGGCGAATAGTAATCACCCATTGCCCCTCAAGAAAGGTATACCAAAGGGGCAACTTATGCGCCTCAGAAGGTTGTGTTCAACCGATGAAAATTTCATCAACCAGGCAAATCTAATGATTAACAGATTCAAGGACAGAGGGTATCCTGAAGAGGATCTAGTGAAAACATTTACTATAGTTAAAGCAATGTCAAGGGAGGAGCTTCTGTCAAGAACAAAAGGGAATAAGGGAGATCGCATCCAAAATGTACCCCTGTTTATCACCAGACAGAGCCGTCAATCAAACGACATCAGGTCCATTATAGCCAGACACTGGGAAACACTTACACTAGACTGTGACCTAGGAAACATCACAAAGGAAAGGCCCAAATTGGTCTTTCGTAGAGCAAAACCTTTATCATCTTATTTGTCACCCAGTCTCTTTTCATCCCAAAGTGTGGAAAAAATTAGTAATATACCTAAAGGGTTCTTCCCATGTGGACGGTGTAATGTGTGCCAGTATGCTAGACCAACTAAGGTAATTGATTGTCTAAAACCAAAGATTAAAAAACCCATACATATGTTCATCAACTGCAACAGTAGTCATGTAGTCTACATGATCAAATGCGGATGCAACAAGACCTACATTGGCCGTACAATTAGAGCGCTAAAAACGAGAATACAGGAACATGTACGGCTAATTAAGAAAAAGGACTTGTTGCACCCGGTCTCTCGACACTTTTCCTCCTGTCGACAAGGTGGCCTACATGGCTTTTCCTTTTTGGGACTTGAACATGTCCCTAATATGATAAAGGGTGGTAATAGACTTAAGATATTGAACCAAAAAGAGATGTCATGGATCTTTTGTACGGACAGTCTCCACCCACAAGGTCTAAATGTGGATTGGGAGCTGTCCCATTTTTTATAGACTGCTAGCCCTGTGTATCACAGTCAACTGTTTGCTGAATAGAGAGAGATATATGTATATATGGGCTGATGAACTGTTTGTCCCCTGGTTGAAGTACCTAGGGTCTACTAAAATACTAAAATACTAAAATCTGAAATATTGAAACAAAAAATGGAAAATTATATATTAGGTGTTTGAATATAAGACCGGTACTTATGATATTTCTCTGCCGTTGTTCTGCTGCTCTTTTGCTTTCTTGCCTTTATTGTTTTTAGAGGCTTTAAAATTATTGTTTTAAAAAATTATTGTTATAACTATGGCTGTACTAATATAATCTTCTGTATCACAATAATATGAGGTTATGCCCAAAATTATTGGGTGGTCTGTTGCTACGATAGATACAAAATAGAATGCAGAATAGAATGCAACAGTGTCAGTCTTCTATGGATCCATCATTGTCTGATGCCTGAATTTTCATCTAGGATGATGTGACAATTTATATATATTCTCTCTGTGTGGCTGTTCTTATTTTATTTTTTAATGTTTAGATTTGTGACATGTCTTAAACATGTTTTTTGTTTTGTATTATTTTTATGCATAATAGGTGAATTAAGTACATCTAGCTCTCTAGGATAATCTCTTGCAAGCTAAATGGTCATTCTAAATATGCTTAATATTATCAGATGATGCATTACCTATTAATGTATATTAATATGTATATATTTTAAATAAGATTAAATGTCATGTTATGTTCTCCACATATCAGTTTGCTATGGCAGCCAGAGGATAGACCTGCTACCCTTACAGTATTAGTTTCCCAAAATGTATTCAGGAACCATATGGTTAAAACTCCCCTCCATTGGATTTGATGGGCAGCACCCTTCTAATTTACATAATTATCCAGTGGCCTGTAAATTACCGGCCAGGGGCGGGGATTTCTAATTGATCACGTGGGTGTCTGTGGGTATTTAGGGAACATCCCTGGCTGCAGTATAGCACTCTTTGAAAAAGTCTCTTAGACGAAACGCGTCAGAGAACCTGTCCTGTTTTTAATGGCAATGTTGCCGGAATAAAGCTTTTGCACGCAGTCACTGCCGCCAGCCTGTCTTTTTGCTGTGCTCCAATGTCCTTGTTTCTCCCCTCCTCTTAAATAGAAAAAAGGCTGCTGCAATGGCGGTCACAGCCCTTTATCAAAGTCCTTTTGTCAGGAGAAAACGCGTCAAAGTTTTTTCCATCTTGCAGATGTCTATTTTTTATTAAATAAATGTTTTTTTATTTTAACTAATTGCACGTGGTTTGTCCATATTCATTGAGGGCTGTGACCGCCATTGCAGTAGCATTTTTTCAATATATTATATAGTATGTATATATTGTTCTATTATGTTGTTTTAAAGCATATTGTGGTTTTTTAATATGTATACGTTTGATTCATCTGGTCTAGTTCGGCTGCCTGTTGCTTTTCCTTTGTTGTATACATGTTGCTTAGCACACAGGGGTATTTAAACCTCCGCTATTGGCCATCTTAATATCCTTTAAAAAAGTCACTGCTATGTGACGAAACGCGTCAGGACGTTAGAGCTGACACTACGTCATCACGCAGTAGTCTAGGATGGTCTGGACAGACATGGAGCGCATGCAAAAGACCAAAGGTCATCACTCCAGAATTGAACAAACAAGTGTATTGAAAAAATAAACACAAAACAGTTTTTATTTGGCGTTCTGGTGGTACTGCATGCATATCCTTGATTATTCTGAACTGAGCAGCTTTATTGATGACAGCCAAAGTGCGACTTCAGCAACAATTGGGACTGATCATGGGACTGTGTGCACGACCAATCAGCTATCCTGGTTGAGTCATCTGGGTGTGGGTGTGGGGGTATATAAGGGATCCACTGGCCAGTAGTCTCAAGCACAACCCTGAGGAAGGTCTTACGAGGACCGAAACGTTGGTCATGTTTGTGCTGTGTTTTACTTGCAATACAAGTTTTCTTACTTACCTTTGAGTGCTGTCCTGTGTCCGCTCCTGCTGGGGTGGATTGCATTATATATATATATACAGTCACTGTACTGTATGTATGTATAGCCGTAAAGGGGCATACATAAATACTGTACATTTGCAATCAATGGGCAATAAAAAAATAAAAATAACAATAAAAATACAATGAAAAAACCTGTAAAAGAAAAATAACATACATTCAATGTTTTTCTAACCTTTATACTGCTGCGGCCGAGTTTATTCGAGCATTTGCCCGTTCTCGGCCGCAGCAGTAGCCTGGCGCGCGCCGGAGGGTGACGGGCGCGCGCCGAATCAGCGGAAGAGCGCCCTCCGATCGGGGCGCTCTCCCTCCCGCTGCCGGGTCCGCCGGGTCCCCCGGAACCCCCTGCCGCCGTCCCCCACATCGCGGGACACCAGGGCTCCCTCGGGCTCCCGATGACGCGTGACGCGCGGCACGCCGAGGGGCGGCCACTAGCAAGCCGGGAAATCTCCCGGCTTGCGGATCTGGCCGCAGTGCAATAAACTGTGTCGCCAGTGTATGTCTTCACCCTCCGATTCCAGGGGTCTCAGCAAGCTCTCGAAACAAATCCATGATCCAAAACAGCAATGGGCCACAGGTACAGTCCAAAGTCATTTTCTTCTTTCTTTATCTTCATCTGTTAATTGTAATCCATTTCTTCTTCTTCTTCTGTATCTTCATCTTCATCCATCTTCATCTATAATGCCATTGTACCGGCGCCTACTACCGGTCCTGTGCACCGACTATTTTCCAACACCACTGAAGGCCTCAGATGCATCAAGCTTTGCTCCGCTCCTCTTCCAAAGACCACAGAAATAGCAAGGCCTGCTACACCTCTCACCCAAAGCTCTCTGATCTTCAATAGCTACTAATTTTAGCCATGGAAGACTTAGGTGGATGGGGGTTGTTGCGCAATTTTTGCCTCAGAAACCTTAGGTGAAGGTTACGAAAGCTTAATTTACCGATTTACAGGAAATATTTTATTAAACATTGGCAGAAGGACACTAACATTTTATAACCAACAGATACCGTTTCTCATCCAGCATAGAGAAAGCTTCAAAATCAGTCCAAACACATACAGTATGATAATGAAAATAAAACACAAAATGTAGCCTATTACAGTAATAATTACCTGTCCATTATTGCCCTGAGTATCTTAAAAATTCTTTGCTTCCCCTGAACTCCTCCACATGGGGTAGTGCCCTGCCCTTAGGAAATAATTACTTAATTATGACAAAGGTTTCAGAATTTTGCTGCCCATAGGCACCTACCATTATGCCGCCTTGGCCTCCTTCTCTTTTAGCGTCTTGACATCACGTAACGATGCATTCCATGAGAATGGGATGTCATGTGATGTCAAGTTGCCAAGGCAATGCGTTTCACATTTGAATCTGGTCTGTAACTATTACATACGCCTATAACATATATTATCTTTAACTGTGCATGCAATGTCTTGTATATAATGTATAACCCTGTTCACTTAATGTAACTATGTACTTGTAACCATGTATTTGTCATCATAACTCTATGCCCGGGAAATACTTAAAAACGAGATGTAACTCTCAATGTATTGCTTCCTGGTAAAACATTTTATAAATAAATAAATGTGACATCGCAGCGAAGGAGGAGGGTGATGCTGCAGGAGAAGGTAAGAGATCTTTACAGAAGACCCACGCTCTCCCCTAGCAATCAGTTTAATTGTTGTGGGGAGCAGAGTGGGGCCTCTGTAACCACAGCACTGCCCCCCACCCCCCCCCCCCATACAATTTGATGCTGCCCACAAAATTTGCCACCCTAGGCCTGAGCCTAGTATGCTATGTGTAAATACGGGCATGACACACTGACAAAACATTCAACTTGCTTAATACATTAAAATTTGCTTTACATTGTGCCAACCACTGAAGCTAGTAACAAGCGCAGCATAAGAGAAGGAGCAGCTCAGTGAGTAAAGACACTGACTGGCACTGAGAGTTTGAAGCAGGGGAGCCTGGTTCAATTCCCAGTGTCGGCTCCTTGTGACCTTGGGCATGTCACTTTATCTCCCTGTGCACCAAAAATATAGATTGTAAGCTCCACAGGGCAGGGACTTGTGCCTGCAAAATGTCTTTGTAAAGCGCTACGTACAGTAGAGGCAACTCTTATTCGAACAAAAACCAGTGGCAATTCCCCAAAAAACCCAGGAATCACCCAGGTACATTCTGAATACATGTCTTAAACTTTCCTTAAACTAGCCCCAGCATTTCTGCATTGATTAATGGCCTATCAGATTAACAGCGGGGGTCCCTGGCAGTCCCATTCAAACTGAATTGGACTGCCAGGGATCCCTGCTGTGTTAATCCTATGGGTTGTTAATCAATGCAGAAATGCCTTAAATGTGCCTCAAACTAGCCCAGAACATACCCAGCACATACCCAGAATGTAACCCGGCTAGTTTACGGCAAATGTTAGAATAAACGTTGCCTCTACTGTAAGACCAGCTGTGCTATACAAGAACACATTATTATTATTATTAACCGAGAAAAAAGCCTCACTATACTGACAGAATTATATATATTTAAAACTTTAAGGTAGTGAGCAACAAAAATGTTGTTATTCAGTAACTACATTTTAAATCAATGTACTGTACAGTGTATAAATTCGCATTACCTGTTCCTCCATAACCTTTTGCAAGTCCATATCAGTACGGGTTATAAAATGTGGCCGTGGAGTAAAAGATACATTTGCCAGCAAAAGTTCTTGCCTGTTGAGAAGAAATATTTTTATTGCACACACAGCACTAAATATATTTGTACATCTTGAAGCAAATACAAAATTTGTGTTTCTCATATGTCTAGTAAATTAAAAATGAAGGTGGCAATAAAGACTTAAAATACACACCATTTGGTGATTATGATAGTATCTATAATATTAAGCTACAGATCTACTGTTTCAAATCAATTATGTTCTGTCCTAAATTAATAAGACCTTTACCAGATAGTTGAATAGAAAATAATTTGTATATATACATTGGTAAATTCCAATACCAGAAAGCTGGGGAAGGACTCAGACAGTGGTCAACTCCAGTCTTCAGGGGCCACCAACAGGCCAGGTATTAGGGATATCCCTGTTCAGTACAGGTTGCTCAGTCATTCTGACTGAGCCACAGATTCACTCACCTTTGCTGAAGCAGGGATATCCTTAAAATCTGACCTGTTGGTGGCCTTAAGGACTGGAGTTGGCCACCCCTTGTCTAAGAGATACATGGATGTATTACTTGGAGTACATCACATACATAAGCTCTATGCCCAATTTAAACTTATAACTATGCCCATTACAAAATAATGTTCTTTCTCCCTACCTGAATGCTAACTCCACCTTTTACTACAACTGAGACCTTTTATTTTCATCCACTGAACAGATATATCACCACAGACAAAGTCCCACGGGACGAAACACGTTGGTGCGTTTGTGGCTCTCTTTTGTCTGTAGTGAGAAGCTGATTCATTAGATATCTTTACTTTTTACCTGGAGTTGCTGTTCTATTTTTGATGCTGTGCTCCTTCTGCTCTCTTGTTATTGGATTCCTCATCATTTAGGATTGCACACTACGCACGGAACTCTGCACTTCAAAAGGATTAATTCCGGATACCCCCAGGGACAGGTAATGGGCAGATGCTCTTTCAAGTATACCTTTGTCCTGTTATTGGGGTTGCCTTATACTCTTGAGGAGTTTATGGATTTTAACCAATTGCTGTGGTAGTCCTAGGGACACCACTAGGTTATTTCTGTGTCATACATTTATGAATATTTATACTGACTGATGGGTGCAGATTGTTCATCGTGATTTCAAGACATTATTCTACTGGCAGTGCACACATTTATATTTGAACACCACTCATTCCTCTACTCTCTTTGCAGATATACTGTCATGTAAAAACATATTTTTCAACAAAGCTGAATGGACTGTTTAGCCGTAATAAGTTTACACCAAATGCTTGATTAGTGAAGGAAGTACTTATTTATAGACATGTCACACTACTTAAACTGACATCCCAATACATGCATTCTTGGCCACCTGTGTCACTGGTGTCAAGTTTCTTGGTTAACTCCTGTTATCTTTTTATTTCCACATCAATTCCCTCTCAAATTTGAGCAGCACTATAAAACCCATTATATACTGTAGTAGCCGTGTCCAGAGAAACTGATCAACTTGTGCAAATTTTATAGGAATTGATTTTGCAGCATCTAAAGTACAAGTAGTAGTTTACTCTGTAAGCATACAGAATGACCTAGCATTAATCTGAGATGAAACAGGTCATTACCGATCGATCTTTGTCATTGCAACCAACAAGAATTAAGCAATGCATCTATACAACAGCTTCCGTGCTATAATTTGAGAACTTTGTAAAAAAAATAATAATAATAACTTGCCATGGGAAATATACAATATCTGCGGATTATTTAATCAACACTGGGATGCAAACAGATAAAATTAGCCCAAATGTGTAGCAGATGCCACAACTTTAAAGCTGGAAAGTTCAGCTTCTCTTACTTTTTTTTTTGTTACTTAAGTTTTTATTAGTAATTTTTCTTAATTTATTGAGGGTGATACAAAAAGAAAGAAGTGGGTAGGGGGAACATTGATACATATAATCTGGTAAAAGCACAAGTGGGGGGAATTAGGGGAAGAGGGAAAGACACAGCATTTGTACCTATACAGTACAATATTGTCCCCAGGATCCTATATATAGAGTCAAACACTTCCCTCCATAGTGGTTGAAATTTGGGACATGACAATAATATATGCAGTATACTCCCCATCTCACCGTTAAAACACCAGCACAATGAGGAGACACCTGAGAAAAAAGAATGTAGCCAGGAGTCAGGTACCATCTGAATATTAGTTTGTAGATATTCTCTGTGATCACAACACAAGATGAGTTTTGGAGATGGCCTCCCATATATCTAGATCTAAATTGGTATTTAAATCTTTCTCCCAGGAGATCGTTATTTATCAGGAGTTTGATTGGTTTTAAGGGAGCCAGGTTATGATATAGCGTGGTAATAATACTATTTGTAAGTGATTGGTGCAAACACCAATCCTCGAACTACAGTAAGTAAGGTCGTGGGACTGATTTGATTTACTGTATAGATAGATGGAATATAGTGTATGATCTGGAGACATCTAAAAAATTCAGAGGAGGAAATATCATGACTAGATTGTAAAGAAGCTATGGAGGGGACCTTCCCATAGATAAGAAAATTGCTGACTATCCTTTCAGAGTCTAAGAGTTGGTTTGTGGGTTACCCATATAAAAAGGAAGGGGGGGGGCGTAAACAGATGTTGCATGGGGGAGGGGTTAACGGTTAACTCGAACCCAGATTTAAGAGAGTCACAGAAATTACAGGAAAAAGATATCACTGGAATCTTGTAGATCCCAGCTGGCCTAGATTTCTTGTTAAGCCAGAGGAGATTCTTAATTGCATATGGGGAGCAAATTACATTCTCTAGCTCTACCCATTGCTTATCCATTGGGTTTGCATGCCAACTAATTAATTGTCACATTTGAGCTGCTCTGTAGTACTTTTGTAGATTTGGAGAGCTAGACCTCCTTCTGATTTAGATTTATAGAGAATATCTTTGCGGACTCTGAGGCGTCTATTTTGCCCTACAAATTTCAATATTTTATTTTGTACATTATTTAGATCTTTCTGGCAGATTTTAACTGGGAGGGTTTAAAAAAGATAGAGGAGTCTAGGTAGAATATTCATTTTAATAGTTGCTATCCTCCCAAACCAGGAAATTATATGCGGTTTCCAGGTGGCCAAATCTTTTGTGATTTGATTGAAAAAGGGTCTAAAATTTGTAGTGTATAATGTAGATTAATCTTTAGTTATTTGGACACCTAGGTATTTAATATGATTCGGATTCCATTTAAAATCGAAATTAAGTTGGAGTAATATTACATTTCAATAGGGAGATTTCTACTAAGGGCCAGGGATTTAGTATTGTAAATTTATTTAAAAGATTATGGAGTGAGATGAGAGGGTTTGAAAGCGTCAATAATATATCATCAGCAAAAAGGGTTATCCTGAATGCCTCCTTTTCAACAAAAATACCAGAAATGTTGGAATTCATTCTTATCTGACAGGCTAATGGTTCTATGGCCAAGGCAAACAGCAAAGGGGACAGCAGGCAACCCTGTCGAGTTCCGTTTAATATTGTGAAAGGATCAGACAAAGAATTATTGTTTCTCACTATAGCCGTTGAGGCAGAGTATAACGTATTTATACTATTTAGAATTTTTTGTGTAAATCCCATCTGTGAAAGTGTGGCCAGCATGAACTGCCAACCTAATCTATCAAATGCCTTTTCCACGTCTTATGAAAGTAAAAGAGATGGACATACTGTTTGTTTCGCCACATGTACAGTGGCGGCCGCCTTTATTCTCCTGCAGCCGCCACCGCAATGTGCGGGCAGATGCGCTGTTTTTTTGTTTTTCGAAGCGTGCAGCGCGTCACTGGGGCGCCGGTCACGCTGTCACGCGTGCTGCATGCCAGGGTTCCGCCGGCATCAACGCCCGTTGGATGCGGTAAGGGGGGTACGCATCAGGAGAGCATCGGGAAGGGGGGTATGCATCAGGAGAGCATCGGGAGATCTGCGTTGTGCCAGGGGGTCGCGAGGTGAGGGGAAGGGGGAGGGGAAGATGCGGGGAAGATGCGGGGAAGATGCGGGGAAGATGCGGCTGGCGCAAGTCCAAGTTCGGCGCCAGCCGGAAAAAGCCACGGGTTACAACGGCCATTTGTAAGAATAAAGCTGGTCGCAGCAGTATAAGATTCACCATCCTCCTTGTATTGTCAAGGGCTTGTCTGCCCAGGATAAAACCCACTTGGTCTGGATGAACTAGTCTAGGGAGAATATTATTCAGTCTGGTGACCAAGATATATTTTTAAATCTGTATATAATAGGGAAATGGGTCTGTTACTAGAGCACATCAGGGGATCTCTTCCCTCTTTCAGGATTACCACTATGATTGCTCGTAACATATCTCTAGGTAGAGAAAGGCCAAGGAGCATATCATTAAATATATTTATTAAATATGGGAGGAGTATAGTGGGAAAAAAATTGTAATAAAGGTTAGAGAATCAATCTGGACCTGGGGCCCTCCCAGTTTTCATGGCCTCCAAAATGTCAAGCGGCTCTATGGTTTTTTCAAGGTTTGTTATATCACTTGGTTAAAGTGTGGGGAGCTTGCATTCTGCTAGAAATTTTTGAAATTGTTTTGCTCTTTTATTTATAGCTGAGTCTCCCACCGGTCCAGGTAGATTCTAGAGGAATGCATAATATTCTCTAAATTCTTTACTTATAATTTTAGAGCTATGGGATACCAGACTGTTTTTGGTGTAAATACTATGGATTTTGGTCTTTGCTTGTTTTTGTTATAACTTACATACAAGCATTCTATCTGCTTTAATGCTTTTTTCATAGTATTTCTGTTGGGACCATCATATAGCTTTCTCTGCGTATAGCTTTCCCCAACAGAAGATGTAATTGGCCTCTAACCGAAATTATTTGTCTATAAATTTTCCGGGAGGGATTTGTTTATGGATAGATTCTAATTCTGTTCATTTTTGTGTTAGTATTTCAATTTGTTTTGTTTTTACTTTTTCCCCCCAAGAAGCCAGAGCAATCAACTTGCCTCTAATCACTGACTTATGTGCCTCCCAAAGGGTGAAAGAGGCCACCTCTGGGGAGTTTATTTCAAAATATTGAGCGAATTCCTCTCCCAGTAGTTGAAGAGTTTGTGGGTTCATGAAAAAAAATTAGTTTAGAGACCACGATCTTGTTTTAGTTTTGGTTGTGAGACCCTCCAGTTTTGTTATAAGTGTAGAGTGATCTGACCAAGCAAAGGGGACAATTGTTGCTGGGGATATACTGTATTATCACTGATTTGTTGATCCACAAAAATATAGTCGATTTGTGAATAACTGTTATGGGGATGGGAGTAGAAAGAAAAATCCTTAACCTTAACATTCATTAATCCCCAGGAGTCCACAAGCATCAATTCTTTGGACATGGAAACAAGTCCTTGAGGAGAAGGAACTGTCTTTTGTGATGGGGGGCTGGGGAGTTTATCTAAATTTGGATCGATTATTGCATTTAAATCTCTAGCAAGGATTAGAAGGCCTTTCTGAACAAATGATATTAAATTTGTTAACTCCTGGAAAAAAGGCTCTTGATTTTCATTAGGAGCGTAAATATTTACTATCGTTAGATGAGCAGAATCCAACAACCCTGTGATAATTAAAATTCTTCCAGCGAGATCAGTTTGATTCTATCTACTTTTAAATTCAAGTTTTTATGGAAGAGTTTAGCCACTCCATTTTTTTCGTTGGGGATGATGAATGATTGATTAGAGGATAATCATTACTGAATAATAGTGATTGGTCACCATTTTTCAAACATGTTTCTTGTAACATAATTATATCTCCCCCTAGTCTTTTGGCCTCTGACAGAGCTATTCGTCTTTTACGGGGAGTGGTTAGGCCCTTGGTATTTTGAGAAATTATTTTAATCGGCATGGTAATATTTTGTTGGTAAATAGTGTGGGTGAACAGAATAACCGCATATACATATCAGGAAAATAAGTTAATAAAACTTTATAAACATTTTGGTGCAAGAACATGTGTACCAAAAAAATACACAAGCTAGAGCACAATGATGACAATTGCTTGTGGGACTGGGCATGGGGGAAGGGTAGACAAGGTAGGGTAGAATACACAGAGGACCCCAATTTCAAAACTTTGTTTGGGGGGATGGTCAGAGAAGACCTTACACACCACTTTCGTGCGATGAAAAGTGTTTTATTTCCCTTACCAGGGAAGCAGGTTGTAATTGCACAGCGAATAAAGCAATGCAAGTAAATGGCATAAGTCTGCAACAAAAACAATAGTCCTTTGTTCCAGGCACACAACAGGGAGTTCAGGCTCTCCCCTCAGCCAGGCTCTCTGCAACCTGTTTCCTCACAGGTTCGGAGGCAAAATGTCAGCCTGGAAGAAATCTGCTGTCTTCCTTTCAAACCTCCCCTTTCCAATCAGCTAGCAAACCTGCAACTTATGTTCAGAACACATATCTTGAGATATTGTCTTAGGTTGATTCTTAAGGTGCAATCAGCCCGGACTTTTCCATGTAGGTTTAATTTTCGCTCGCCTTGAAATTGAAGCCTTCAACCATACCGAGCGCAGTGGTTTATGTGGAAGATGGGCCTGTTAGGGGGCCTCCATGTCTTCTGGTTCAAGTAAACCTAGTGATCTCAATTTTTCTTCACCCTCTTCTGGTGAAAGAAGAACATGCATTGTTTCCTGATAGGTGAACAGCAGCTTGCATGGGAATCCACAGCGATAGTGAATGTAATTGTTTTTCGCAATGTATTAGTGATCTATGCATAGATTTTCCACTTATTCAGCATGATTTGGGCCAAATCAGGGAAGATAAGAAGTTGGACATTGTCCTGTTCAATCTTTGGGATGGATCTAGCAGCTCTCAGTATCTCCTCCTTGGTACGAAAATAATGTAGACGTGTGATCACATCTTGCTGCTTTGCCAGATCAAGATTTTTAAGTCGCTGGATCCTATGTGCTCTGTCCATCTGGATTTTATCTCCCGATGTTTCTGGTAGGAGAGACATACAAAGCCGGGTAAGATATGAGTCCAGTTGGGCGTTGTCCACCTCTTCCGGTATTCCTCTAATCCGCAGCTTGTTACATCTTGACTGATTCTCTGTATCCTCCAATATTTCAAAAATTATTTTAACTTGGGTTTTTAGTTCATGAAATTCTTGGGCCTGGGACTTCTGTGCAAGGTCATTGTAATCTACCTTTTTTTCTAAATCCGCAACATGGTCCCCTATAGACGCTATCTCTACCTTGAGGCTGCGACAAATACTCTGTATTTCAGTTAAAAGAATTTTTGATATTTTGAACAAATATCAACATTTCTTTGCGAGTGAGTATCGAGTCCACTTCTTCCTCAGAGTTTGGTACTGGATCTGCGTCTTTGCCAGCGACAGACACTTCCTGATCTTTAGCCCCCATATTGCGTTTTGTGAAGAAAAGGGAAGCCTTCTGCGGGACTGTAGGGTTTTTTTGTTGCTTGGTTGCATAGGTGATGTTGGTTGGCAAGTTTTTGTTTAGAATTAGAGCTGAATTTATTTAGGTGATGTATACTTTAAGTTGAGTTAAGCCCCCTCATTGCTGAGGCATCTCGTTCACTCATACATTATCTATAATTATTCACTTGACTTTGAGAACATGATGTGTTATTTCCTCTCCTATCTCCTGACCCCAATCCCGTAGTGGGAACTTTTGACTCCTCCATGTCTCTAGTTCTCTTCGTCATACCAGAGAGTATATGAGGCCCAAATCTGGGCTTCTCTGATTTTCTCAAGAGGATTTGTGATTATCAGGTAAGTCAGTAATTTGTTCTGGTTTGGCTTCACTCCTTTTATCCCTCAGGGACACTGCCAAGTAAATGTTGATATTGGTGTTCAAGGTAAGGTACAGTCAGGGACCAATCCCAAGTAGATGTGATATTGATAGTCAGTCAGGGTAGGGAGAGGGGGCTTATTACCTATCCAGGGGTTGTTTCTGTAACCTGAGACTTATCTTTGTTTTGGCAGCGTGCCAAGGGATTCTCTGGCTCTCTCCCCTGCCCTGCACATGCTCCTGCTCACTCTGCTCCCGGCAGCATGCAACCACCCCACTTCCTCTCACCTTACCAGGCCACGGCGGCCATCTTGTGTCTGGGTTGGACTGGATCAGGGTTCAGGTTGGTGTCCTCCGCGTCTACACCACCAGCTGATGACAGCCACAATCGTCAAGGGAGCTCCACCAGGGATTACCAGTCCAGATGTGTGTCCGAACCTCCCAGGGGGAATGATGTCCACCACTCGGGCACTGTTTAAGGTTACGCTTATAGTGTCGGCGACGGCGACGCGACAGGGACAGTGACACCAGGCTGTGGTCGCTGGAAAAATCAAATTGAGATGACTTCCAGTGATCAGGACCAAGCCGTCTCTCCATCAGGCCATCGCATCAAGCTTACTATAAGCACACGCGACATGGCAATGCATTTGTTTTGACATGATGTCGCATCACTGTCACCGTCACCGGCACTATAAGCGCAGCCTAAGAATGTCTTTTGGGACAAAATGGCCACCTCACCCCTCTCAATGGGCCTCGTGTGTCGGTGTGACAGGGTGAAGTCAACCCCTATCAGTTATGCCTGGCAAACATATGTCTGAGTGCTTCATCCAGCACTCAGAAGGTTAACTCAGGAGGAAGCTACAGTAGGTAATCAGGAGGTAAGCTGACACCTGTTAACCAGCTAGGTAGAAAAGGATGTTGTTACTGGCAGTAGCTGGCTGCCTTAGACCTGAGAACTCTGCTATGTGATCTGCTAGCCAGACAGATTCACCAAACTAACTACTTCAACTTAAGTAAGACTTGTTCATTTGTTTTCCTGACTGCTTAAAATACACTTACGGTTTGGTAAATGGTTTAGCCAGCCAGCCTGCTAGATAGGCCTGGAGTGTTAGTCAGTTCTCCCAATGTGGAGCAGGATTTGTTTTTGATTAAAGGGACAGTGTACCCACATGTTATGTTATGCTGTGGAGAAATAAAGCCACTGAACGTTTTCATTTATCCTGAAACTACACGTGTGGACTGTTCCCTGACCTCGGCTACAGGCCGTCCTGCTACAGTCGGCAATAAAAATTTTTTTTTTGCTGTCATGGAGAAGGGGAAGGCGTTGGGATAATCTGATTGAATGGCCGAGGTGCGGGAGAAAATCGGCCCCGGGCCCACCGGTGGCACCGCACACTTGCTCTGGCTTCCCTTCGCAGATTAATGGGCCGGCGGCTGTCAAGTAGCGTGGGGATAGGGCTCAAGTCGGGTGACTCCTTGCCCCCCTGTGATCTCTCCTCTCTTGTGGGGATCCCTGACGTGTTCTCCGGTGGTCTCCGGGGAGAGCAGCAGCCCACCCCAGCCACGGCCTTGCCCACAGTCTCCTGCTTCTCGTCAGCACCACAGCCTTCAGCGTTGCCCGCTCGCCCACCATATTTATTTATTTTTATTGTCATTATCCCTGGACTCTGTAACCGAGCTGACTTGCTTAGTTAGGCTCTTTAAGATTTAGTTTTGATTGGGCATGGTGGGGGGAGGGGAGGAACCGGGCACTCAAGTTGTTGTTTGTAGCTCTGATAATAATAATAATAATAATACAGGTAAACCCCGTTATAGCTCGGTCCTCGGGGTCCACCCCGAGACCACTGCGTTAGTAACGGGGGCTGCGCTATTTTTTTTTTTTAAATGGCCGCCGCGCGCCTGATCGTTGATCATCCTGAAATGCAGTTTATAGTTAACATCGTCTTTGCTCAGAGTCCTCGCCCTCATGCAGGGCGCCATACCCCAGTGCACGCCACGTCCATCCGGAACCCAGGACACAGGCACACATCCCCGGCCAAACCATCCTGCCTCCCAGGGGGAGGGGGGAGCTCCTGGCTGCAACACAAAGAAAACCCCCATGGAGTTTGCGGCCACTGCATGCGATATTGCTACTAATATTATCTGTGGGGTTTAGTCATCGTCATTTTTTTTTGTGATTATAGGAAATGCAGAAATAGAGCAATGCGAGGTTCTCCCCCCCCACCCCCCTACAATTGGAAGTTGGACCCGGCCATAGAGGAAGTGCTTTCCTCTGCTGATCCCCCAGGGGAAGGAGGTACAGGGGCCTCTGCCAACATGTATTGAGTCGGGACTCGGTGCATACTGTAAAGGGAAAGCTGGGGAAGGAAACAGTGCTGTGTGCAAATGTTAGCCAGGGACGTTAAGAAACGGCAGCTTTTCCATGACCGGTCCTAGTTTTGTTTTTCTTTTTGCTGTCATAGCATTTTATTGAACACTCAAAGACTTTTTCAGTTAAAGGGTAAGTTCAAAATGGTTGTATTTTTAAAGAGCCATCAAGTACACATTGTTCGGGGAGGTAAAACAGTTGGGAGTGAGATCTGTGACGTTTACACGAATTAAGAGCAGACCCTTCAACATTTTTGCATGTGAAAATAGGTATAAGTGCAGTTCCTCCCTATAACCGCACTGCGTCTCAATATACCCTCCATATACCCTCCATATTGTTCTGCTGTTTCACCACTCCTTGGTAAACTGTTCTATTGTTTCCAACTTCTATCCACATCTCTGCCTCTCCCATGCATTGCACCACAATTTACTTTCATCCCAGTGTGCTGTGTGCAGTGTAGCGTGTGTGCAGTGAGTGCAGTGTAGAGTGTGAGCAGTGTAGAGTGTGAGCAGTGTAGAGTGTGAGCAGTGTAGAGTGTGTGCAGTGTAGAGTGTGTGCAGTGTAGAGTGTGTGCAGTGGTGCAGTGTAGAGTGTGTGCAGTGGTTAGTGAGAGTGAGTGCTGGGAGTGTGTGCAGTGTGCTGTGTGCAGTGTAGAGTGTGTGCAGTGTGTGCAGTGTAGAGTGTGTGCAGTGGTGCAGTGTAGAGTGTGTGCAGTGGTCAGTGAGAGTGAGTGCTGGGAGTGTGCAGTGTGCTGTGAGCAGTGTGAAGTGTAGAGTGCGTGCAGTGTGAGCAGTGTAGAGTGCGTGCAGTGTGAGCAGTGTAGTGTGTGCAGTGTGTGCAGTGTGTGCAGTGTGTGCAGTGTGCAGTGTGCAGTGTAGAGTGTGTGCAGTGAGTGCTGGGACTGTGTGCAGTGTGTGTTTTTTTTTTTTTTTAAACGGGAGCCACGTGAAAACCGCGTTATAACCGATTCGCGGTATAACGGGGTGCGCTATAACGGGGTTTACCTGTAATAGCATGTTCTTGTATAGCGCTGCTAATTGTACGCATCACTTTACAGAGACATTTTGCAGGCACAGGTCCCTGTCCCGTAGAGCTTACAATCTATGTTTTTGGTGCCTGAGGCACAGGGAGATAAAGTGACTTGCCCAAGGTCACAAGGAGCCGACACCGGGAATTGAACCAGGCTCCCCTGCAACAATCTCAGTGTCCGTCAGTATCGTTACTCACTGAGACTCCTTCTCTCTGATCTAACTCTGATCTAGGGAGGTAAACTGGTGATAGACATTATAATTCTACTTAATACTCTTCTAAAGCTCTTCTAAAGCTTATTGCAAAGGAGGAAAGACCATGGAGGCCACAGTACTATTAAATACAAGTCATTTCTGGGTATAAAACAACAATTTTATTTCAATTGTATGATAAACAGAAAAGCTGCTTTTTTTTAAATAGTTTTTTTTAATTGGGTTTACAAGCATTAAACAACAATATTACAACATTACAATACAGAAAAAGCAATAATATACACAGATAAACATAATTTTACACAAAATTATTTTTAGTATTGCTCATCATACTTATAATTTCAAAATTCAACACATTAACACAAATAATAATAAAAAGAAAAACAGATGATAGCATTTTCAAAGATTAATATCAAAGCTACTGTATCACCACACAGCCTCCCAACAGAATCTGGCATAAGATTCCCCATTTACTATCTCCCCCATCAACCCTGTACTATCATATTTCCTCAAGGGCAAAATTAACTGTGACCCATCGCAATCAATCTGAGGAGACCACAAGAGGTATTGAATCACTATCTTGTTGTCACATACTGTAGTATCAATAAACTTTTCCGATTTAAAAAAAAATTCTCGGTTCTTAATTCTTTATTTGTTTCAGCTTCTAATTTGTCCATCATCATCAATGTATTCAGATTATCGTTTAAATTAATATCTAAAGTGGGGGGGGGGGGTGTTCAGGCTTTATCCATTTCACCATCACTGTTTTCCTTGTTGCAAGCAAGACAATCTCTGCTAGCTTTGGGACATTTTTCCTAATATTGACCTCTTTCCAACGTTCGATATCTTTAAACAGCAAGGCTAAGTGATCTTTTATTGTACTATAGTTATCCTGATTTTTTTGTATATACTGTACTGCAGAACCTTATCCCAAAAATAAAAAAAAACCAGACAATCCCACAAACAGTGTTTTAAATCTGCTCTTTCCTGGGAGCACATGGGGCACTTATTTTTAGATTTTCTATCCAATTATAATTGGTATCAAAAGCATAATAGGCCCTATGCAATATATTATATTGCATCTCTCTCCACTCCTTAGAAAATATAATTTTCCTAACCCTCCCACAGTCCTTGTCCGTAATCCAATCATATAAATCTGAGATAGAATATGTAGTACTATTAGCATCCTCAAAAAAGACATCAAACGCATTTATTCCCAATAGATTTTATTTATATCTTTCCATACTCTTGCAATAACGCATTACTTGTATATAACGGAAGTGATGTGTCTGAGGCATTCCCATTTGTTCTTACCATTCCTGGAACGTCAAAAGCCTACCATTGTTCACTTCTACCAACTGGCCAGAGTTCTAATTCCCTTGTCTTTCCATATCTGAAAAGAAGCCTTCATCTTTCCTGGGGGAACCTTAAATTCATTTGTATAGTTAAAAATTTTGAGCAAGTATATAATAGCCCAAATCAAAAGCTGCTTTTAAAAATGTTATGGGGCCTATGCTATAAGCATTCATAAAAAAAATCGCCAGGCCATTTTATTCGCCAGTTTTTTGAGCGTTGCTTTCATGGTATTCAGAAATCCCCGATTTACCTTTGATAGCAAAATTCCCAAAACAGGCGAGTAGTCGGCGACGTGATGATCGCCTCTCTGAAAAAGCCCAATCCTGTGATTTGTTTTAGCTTCAGAGAGAGCTGCACAGAGAGAGCCGCCTCTCCCTGCACAAATCTCGCCAGAGATAGTTGTGTTTTAATATTAATTTTAATACTAGAGTAGATGAGCAGGGGGTCTCCGTAGCAGAAACGCATTGATTTAAGGTCCAGGGACCCCCTCTATCTAATCAATGCGGTTCTGCTCCGGAGACCCACTGCTCATCTATACTAGTAGTAAAATGTATATTAAAACAGCTGCTACCCACACTAAACCATAAAAAACATAACAACACTAATACTCGCCTCCTCTACCCCTACATGATTGATACCAGAGGCCGCAGGTGTCCGGGTGTCCTCAGGTGGTCTTCTAAAGGTAATTTGTGTAATTTATTTATTTTATTTATTATAAATAATTTATTTATTTTTATGATTGTGATTCCCCATTGACTGATAATGTATTAATTTGTGCCCTAGGGTACAGATAAATACAATGACAGCTAATGCATTTTTTGGCAAATGCCTGTTTTGAATTGATTATAATTTTTTCTATTTGTTTTTATTGTTTGGATTAATTCGTTTGGAATTTGGAGGGCTTGATTTTAGTATAGGATTGGTTAGCGTTTTAAATTAATTATTTGTTTTGTTGCATACTGGTTTAAATTCATTAATTGTTTTGTTGGCTAGTGTTTAAAATTAATTCATTGTTTTGTTGGTTAGTGCTTTTATTTATTAAATTGATTGGTTGGCTAGTGCTTTTATTTATTTAATTGGTTGGCTAGTGTTTTTAGTTATTTAATTGGTTGGCTAGTGCTTTTATTTATTTAATTGGTTGACTAGTGCTTTCATTTATTTAATTGGTTGGCTAGTGCTTTTATTTATGTAATTTGTTGGCTAGTGCTTTTATTTATTTAATTGGTTGGCTAGTGATTTAATTGGTTGGCTAGTGCTTTTATTTATGTAATTTGTTGGCTAGTGCTTTTATTTATTTAATTGGTTGGCTAGTGCTTTTAGTTATTTAATTGGTTGGCTAGTGCTTTTATTTATTTAATTGGTTGGCTAGTGCTTTCATTTATTTAATTGGTTGGCTAGTGCTTTTATTTATGTAATTTGTTGGCTAGTGCTTTTATTTATTTAATTGGTTGGCTAGTGCTTTTAGTTATTTAATTGGTTGGCTAGTGCTTTTATTTATTTAATTGGTTGGCTAATGCTTTTATTTATTTAATTGGTTGGCTAGTGCTTTTATTTATGTAATTGGTTGGCAAGTGCTTTCATTTATTTAATTGGTTGGCTAGTGCTTTTATTTATGTAATTGATAAAGAAGTCCTAGAAATACTCCCAGGAATACTGATGCTACAAATTGTATGCAGAGACTAGAATCAATTTGTCCAGAAAAATATATATTGTGTAGTAATAAAGGCAACTTCCGTTCAGAGTCCCATTGAAAAATAAATATGAATAAACATATGATCAAAAACACAAAAGACACAGCGCACAACGCTCATAGTGCATTAAAGATATATTAAAACAACAAATTAATAGGGTAATTATTGTGCGTACATCAATAAAAAATCAATTAGACATTTATGGGATATGTTACCCATCCACCAGCAATGCGACCCGGATCAGATGTCTTCAGCAGAGATCTTGCATCACACTGTGGACCGGATCAGCAGTCATCCACTGTTACTGGAGTTGGTGAGAAAATCCCAGATATAGAATGGGTAGATAAGGAGTCCTTTAAATGTCCCCGGTGAAGGTGAACAGTGTCTAGCCACAAGTGGCTCACTGGGGAACGGCCGTGTCCCGCGGTCCTCGCGACGGCTGGTCTCTCTCCTTCTCCCCACCGCACCGGCACTTCCGGGTGATGACGTCACTCCAACTCGCGTCGCGTCACGTCAAGATTCTCCTCCGGTGGCCGGATCAATATATGTGGGGGCAGAGAGTCCAATAGTACACAATCCTACGCGTTTCGAAACCGTAAAGGTTTCTTCATCAGGGAATAAAGAATGGCATGCTAACTGACATTGAAATACCCTGCGCAATGGGCTGCTAGCGCAGGGTATTTCAATGTCAGTTAGCATGCCATTCTTTATTCCCTGATGAAGAAACCTTTACGGTTTCGAAACGCGTAGGATTGTGTACTATTGGACTCTCTGCCCCCACATATATTGATCCGGCCACCGGAGGAGAATCTTGACGTGACGCGACGCGAGTTGGAGTGACGTCATCACCCGGAAGTGCCGGTGCGGTGGGGAGAAGGAGAGAGACCAGCCGTCGCGAGGACCGCGGGACACGGCCGTTCCCCAGTGAGCCACTTGTGGCTAGACACTGTTCACCTTCACCGGGGACATTTAAAGGACTCCTTATCTACCCATTCTATATCTGGGATTTTCTCACCAACTCCAGTAACAGTGGATGACTGCTGATCCGGTCCACAGTGTGATGCAAGATCTCTGCTGAAGACATCTGATCCGGGTCGCATTGCTGGTGGATGGGTAACATATCCCATAAATGTCTAATTGATTTTTTATTGATGTACGCACAATAATTACCCTATTAATTTGTTGTTTTAATATATCTTTAATGCACTATGAGCGTTGTGCGCTGTGTCTTTTGTGTTTTTGTCTAACGTTCTAGGGGGTGCCTTGAGCCATCCCCGGTATCACAGCTGCAGACGCTCCAATCTGAATATTAGGTCACGTAATATACCTCTAATATCACTATATTATCACTTCACGTGTGTGGTATTGTTTAATAGTTGCGCACTCTCTGTTCACTTTTGAAACATATGATCACCCTGCTTGAACCCTGTATCGTAGGTAGGGAGGGTGTGGAGCCACACCCCAGCTGCGTCCCCTGAGAAGGAACCCTAAACAGCTGACAGTGTCACCACCCTCCGCCACTGCCCTCATACATCCGGAGCCACAAGGGGACACGATAACCTCACTGCAGAGGTGCGGGGGAGATGAAATAGGGAGCGCAAACACTCACATACTTGACACGACGGGTCTGTCTTCCATGCGAGGCCTTCGGCGTTCAGAATCCAGCGATGACGTCGGGTGCCCTCTGAACCGGAAGTGAAGAGCGTGCTCCAGCGCAGGGAAGGAAGCCAAAAATAGAACAAGGAGGCGGTGCACTGCTGCCATCAGGTATTGGAAGATAGGAGATCCACACGCATAGGAGTATAATAAAAGGGTTGTAATTTATTAGTGCATATACACTTGAAAAAGATGTGCTACAGAGCGAACTCTGACGCGTTTCGTCTCAGCCTGAGACTTTGTCAAAGAGTATCTGGTACAACACACGATGATCCTTATATAGTGAGTCCATACATACTATTGGTTGAACTTAATGAGTAGGCACGGGCACATACAGGTGATTGCATAATCACTTAATCAATGGCCAGGAAACACCAGCCCCTTAATAGTTAATGGATAACACTTACAAGGCATCATCAAGGAAAAAAAGGTGCATAATCTAGATACTAAAAGACACAAAAAAAACATTAAAAGCAATACTTGTCACATACAACAAACATGTAATATATAAAACAAGTACCAGTAACTGTGTAGCAATATAAACAGCAACATATCTATACAGAAAATTATTTTAAAGGCTCAATAAAAAATTCTATAAAAATTAATAGAATGTAGAATACATGGTATATATTGTTATACATCTTAATAAAAATACAAAATCAATAATAATAAATCATATTGATGAGAAGACCCATTATGAAAATGTAATTGGATTCATGTACACCTATAATCAAAACTTATTTATATAAACTAATAATACTTATAAACAATCCATGATGACTATAATATAGAATGGTATAAATCACTATTAAATAGATAAATGTAAAAACTGTGAAAAATTAATATAATATAATATAAATGTAAGAAATACTTAATAAAAATATAACCATCTTTAATCCAAAATCAAACTAAAAAGTGTTTTAAATCCCATTCGATATTAATCCCAGTGGGATGTAAAGTATTCATAACATGAATCCAATACATTTCCCTAGTGTTGAGCTTATTCAATCTATCTCCACCTCTAGGGTGGATTTTCACATGTTCTAAGGCAGAAAAAGTAAAGTTAGAGATATCGCCAAAACTACACAATGAAAAATGCCTTGACACCGGATGCAGCATATCTTTTTTCAGAATATGTCTAATATGTTCCTGTATTCTTATTCTTACAGGCCTAATTGTTCGTCCAATGTAAGACTTCTTACACCCACATTGTAGGAAATAAATCACATGACTTGTATGGCAATTCATAAAGCTGTTAATATGATGTTTTCCTTCACACGTAGTGATGTTTTTTATAGATCTGGCATATTTACAGGTAGAACACCGTCCACGGGGAAAGAATCCTTTAGGAATATTACCTAGTGATTGTCTATCAGACTGTGCATAAAATAAACTTGGAGACAAATGATTGCCTAGAGTTTTTGTTTTTTTATAAATGAATCTGGGCCCTCCCTGTACGAGAGAGGCAATATCATGGTCTAAGGTCAGTACTTTCCAATGTTGTTGAAAAATCTTTTTTATTTCTTTTGATTGTTTATTATATACGGAAATAGAGGATGGGCAGACTGAATTGTCTTCATACCTATTACGTTTTTTATTATAACTTTTTTTGGATCTAATAAGTACTTCCCTATCTAGGGAATCTGCATATTTAAATGCTTTAATAATGTCCTCCTCTTTATAACCTCTTTCTTTAAAGTTATCTGTCATTTCACGTGACCGGCTCAAAAACATATCATTCGTAGAACATATCCTTTTTAAACGAATAAACTGTGCCTTTGGTATACTTCTAATAAGTGCTGGTGGATGACAACTTGTCGCACATAAAAGTGCATTTTTGGAATGGGGTTTACGGAAAATATCCGTCTGGATATTCTTATCAATGTCTATTGAAAGTGTCATGTCTAAATAATCTATATGGTGAATATTCTGTGTATATGTAAAGTGCAGATTGTAGTCATTGTTATTAAGTGTGTCAATAAAAGTGCAAAGTGAATCTAAATCCCCATCCCACACCAAAATAAGATCATCTATAAAACGCCGGTAAAATATAATGTGATGTCGAAATGAATTAGATTCGTGAAAAATGTGTTGTGCCTCCCAAAAGCCCATAAAAAGATTCGCATAAGATGGCGCAAAAGAAGAACCCATAGCAGTGCCTAATTTTTGCAGAAATTACCGTGAATCAAACATAAAATAATTGTGTGTGAGCAAAAAAGTGACTGATTCCAATAAAAAAGTGCTAAGAGTAAGTGATAAATCAGATAAATTCAAAAAGTGTTGAAGAGCCTGAAGGCCATGTTTGTGTGTGATGATGGAATACAGGGAGGTCACGTCTAAGGTGACCCACCTGTACCCCCGTTGCCACTGAAGTCCCTTGATGGATCCAATCAAATCCGACGTATCCTTAATGAATGAAGGTAATCGATACACTAGAGGTTGGAGGAAACCGTCCACATACCGTGACAACCCATCTCCCAAAGATCCAATACTCGCCACAATGGGTCGACCAGGAGGGTCGACCAGCGACTTATGGATCTTTGGGAGATGATGGAATATGGGTGTCACGGAATGCGGACAGACCAAGAACCCCATTTCTTTATGGTTAATGACCTCTAGAATCCTACCCATTTCCAAAAGCTCCATATATTCCTTCTGATAATCCTTAATCGGATTCACTTTTAATGGTTGATAAAGAGATAAATCACTTAGTTGTCTGTAGGCCTCTCTTTTATAGTAGTCTGATGATAAAACTACCAGGGCACCTCCCTTATCGGCTTTCTTAAATATTAATCTATCATCTTGTTTTAGAATTTGCAGTTGTTTAATCTCTGAAATGGTAAGATTATTATTCATCACATTGGAGTACGAAAAACCTTTATTAAGCAAACGCAGTTCTACAATCAAGAACTTGGCACATAAAGATTTTATTCTATTACTCAGCCAAGCTATTTTCCATCAGGTATATGGACATGCAAATGGGTTGTTAGGTGACTTTATGACATTTATATATTTTCAGAGTGCATATACAAGCAACATTTATTCAATGCAATATATTTTTTATTGGAAATAGTGTTTTTTCTATACATGGTATTTTTTTATACTGTATTTGCCAATTGAGTTTTGTGGTGAATAGTGTTTTTACATTATGGATGAGGAGGACATTTCTGTTGATCATGTTACTCAAAGGATTTACACATATGGAGCAGTTAACAACAGCAAACGAGCTAAAAAAAGCCTCACATGTGTTTGGAGAAGAGAAGGAGTTAATTTGTGATGAACCATCGGATTTAACCAACCATTTCGTGAGATTAGAGAAATTACTTGCACAGGACATAAGACTCTGGTGGGATATCACGACTTTAGAGAATTATATCAACACCAATAGGATCCCCAGAGGTCTTCGAGTCAAGAAAGTCCCTACTTTTGGCTTTACTAATAGACAGTTTGAGCAAGACTGGATTAAGATCTTAGATCAGTGCTTAATACGATTAATGGAGCTAATTATACAACAAAAGATACACGAAAAAGAGTTGTTGAATGTGGAGATCACATCCTTTCAGAATAAATTGAAGCCCTTTGAGAAAAGGGATCAATTCATCAGAAATGATGTCACTCTGTTAGAAAATTTGGAAACAATTGAGAATGGTATAAGTGACAAAAAACAGATAAAGTTTGAGAGAGACAAAGCTGATTACGTTAGGGGCCATGTGTATTGTTGGCAAAGACCACCCCAGCGAGATGGGTCAAGACCTAGACCACCTAGGACATACTATGATAAAGGTGCAGAGAACCGTACACCAAATAAATCTATACTAAAAAGTAGGAGGGTAGATACATCTAGCTTCCATTCAGATCAATCAGAGGGAGAATCTAGACCACACTCAGTATCCTTTGATAGATCAGATGACTATGGGAGAGAGTATACAGATACCCACAGAACAGACTCTAAACCATCTACGTCTACTGCTTTAATGTTTTCCAGGCCCCTTAAATCAGATCCTAAAACGGTATCAAATAATGGTTCAAAAAAATCAAAACCACACGAAGATCAAAGAGAAAACGGGGAAATAAGAGGCAGAACGAAAAGGAAGAAATATACTTAAATGAGTCTATAAATAATGTGATTAACCTCTCAGGTGTCGAATTAACCATTGATCAGCTATCCTTACTTAATCGTGGGTTAGGTTTTGCCCCTACTGGTAACTTTCAGGTTTTTGAAACAGTGATAGATTTACAAAAGTTCACACGGAAATTGTCCCTCAAAATTTTTTTTGCATCACAAGCTAAAGGTCTATCACCAGATGTAAATATAAGTGTTCAGGAAAATGAATCCCTTTCCAATGATAATGCTGTTAGATTGGATTTTAGAGATCAATGTCTTATATCTGATATGGAAGAGATGTTAGTGCAACAGGGTGAAGAACCTAGTTTGCACACTCAATCATTTTTTGGAAACCATGACTCGGGTTTAAGGAAGAAGTCCATTTTTTGTCCCAGTTCTCAGAGAGGTCCGTACATTACGGCCTTTGAGAAACTGGTTGAACGAGACATTCGTTTGCTTAATAAAGGTTTTTCGTACTCCAATGTGATGAATAATAATCTTACCATTTCAGAGATTAAACAACTGCAAATTCTAAAACAAGATGATAGATTAATATTTAAGAAAGCCGATAAGGGAGGTGCCCTGGTAGTTTTATCATCAGACTACTATAAAAGAGAGGCCTACAGACAACTCAGTGATTTATCTCTTTATCAACCATTAAAAGTGAATCCGATTAAGGATTATCAGAAGGAATATATGGAGCTTTTGGAAATGGGTAGGAAATGGGTAGGATTCTAGAGGTCATTAACCATAAAGAAATGGGGTTCTTGGTCTGTCAGCATCCCGTGACACCCATATTCCATCATCTACCAAAGATCCATAAGTCGCTGGTCGACCCTCCTGGTCGACCCATTGTGGCGAGTATTGGATCTTTGGGAGATGGGTTGTCACGGTATGTGGACGGTTTCCTCCAACCTCTAGTGTATCGATTACCTTCATTCATTAAGGATACGTCGGATTTGATTGGATCCATCAAGGGACTTCAGTGGCAACGGGGGTACAGGTGGGTCACCTTAGACGTGACCTCCCTGTATTCCATCATCACACACGAACATGGCCTTCAGGCTCTTCAACACTTTTTGAATTTATCTGATTTATCACTTACTCTTAGCACTTTTTTATTGGAATCAGTCACTTTTTTGCTCACACACAATTATTTTATGTTTGATTCACGGTATTTTCTGCAAAAATTAGGCACTGCTATGGGTTCTTCTTTTGCGCCATCTTATGCAAATCTTTTTATGGGCTTTTGGGAGGCACAACACATTTTTCACGAATCTAATTCATTTCGACATCACATTATATTTTACCGGCGTTTTATAGATGATCTTATTTTGGTGTGGGATGGGGATTTAGATTCACTTTGCACTTTTATTGACACACTTAATAACAATGACTACAATCTGCACTTTACATATACACAGAATATTCACCATATAGATTATTTAGACATGACACTTTCAATAGACATTGATAAGAATATCCAGACGGATATTTTCCGTAAACCCCATTCCAAAAATGCACTTTTATGTGCGACAAGTTGTCATCCACCAGCACTTATTAGAAGTATACCAAAGGCACAGTTTATTCGTTTAAAAAGGATATGTTCTACGAATGATATGTTTTTGAGCCGGTCACGTGAAATGACAGATAACTTTAAAGAAAGAGGTTATAAAGAGGAGGACATTATTAAAGCATTTAAATATGCAGATTCCCTAGATAGGGAAGTACTTATTAGATCCAAAAAAAGTTATAATAAAAAACGTAATAGGTATGAAGACAATTCAGTCTGCCCATCCTCTATTTCCGTATATAATAAACAATTAAAAGAAATAAAAAAGATTTTTCAACAACATTGGAAAGTACTGACCTTAGACCATGATATTGCCTCTCTCGTACAGGGAGGGCCCAGATTCATTTATAAAAAAACAAAAACTCTAGGCAATCATTTGTCTCCAAGTTTATTTAATGCACAGTCTGATAGACAATCACTAGGTAATATTCCTAAAGGATTCTTTCCCTGTGGACGGTGTTCTACCTGTAAATATGCCAGATCTATAAAAAACATCACTACGTGTGAAGGAAAACATCATATTAACAGCTTTATGAATTGCCATACAAGTCATGTGATTTATTTCCTACAATGTGGGTGTAAGAAGTCTTACATTGGACGAACAATTAGGCCTGTAAGAATAAGAATACAGGAACATATTAGACATATTCTGAAAAAAGATATGCTGCATCCGGTGTCAAGGCATTTTTCATTGTGTAGTTTTGGCGATATCTCTAACTTTACTTTTTCTGCCTTAGAACATGTGAAAATCCACCCTAGAGGTGGAGATAGATTGAATAAGCTCAACACTAGGGAAATGTATTGGATTCATGTTATGAATACTTTACATCCCACTGGGATTAATATCGAGTGGGATTTAAAACACTTTTTAGTTTGATTTTGGATTAAAGATGGTTATATTTTTATTAAGTATTTCTTACATTTATATTATATTATATTAATTTTTCATGTTTTTTACATTTATCTATTTAATAGTGATTTATACCATACTATATTATAGTCATCATGGATTGTTTATAAGTATTATTAGTTTATATAAATAAGTTTTGATTATAGGTGTACATGAATCCAATTACATTTTCATAATGGGTCTTCTCATCAATATGATTTATTATTATTGATTTTGTATTTTTATTAAGATGTATAACAATATATACCATGTATTCTACATTCTATTAATTTTTATAGAATTTTTTATTGAGCCTTTAAAATAATTTTCTGTATAGATATGTTGCTGTTTATATTGCTACACAGTTACTGGTACTTGTTTTATATATTACATGTTTGTTGTATATGACAAGTATTGCTTTTAATGTTTTTTGTGTGTCTTTTAGTATCTAGATTATGCACCTTTTTGTAAGTGTTATCCATTAACTAATAAGGGGTTGGTGTTTCCTGGCCATTGATTAAGTGATTATGCAATCACCTGTATGTGCCCGTGCCTACTCATTAAGTTCAACCAATAGTATGTATGGACTCACTATATAAGGATCATCGTGTGTTGTACCAGATACTCTTTGACAAAGTCTCAGGCTGAGACGAAACGCGTCAGAGTTCGCTCTGTAGCACATCTTTTTCAAGTGTATATGCACTAATAAATTACAACCCTTTTATTATACTCCTATGCGTGTAGATCTCCTATCTTCCAATACCTGACGGCAGCAGTGCACCGCCTCCTTGTTCTATTTATGTAATTGGTTGGCTAGTGCTTTTATTTATTTAATTGGTTGGCTAGTGCTTTTATTTATTTAATTGGTTGGCTAGTTCTTTTATTTATTTAATGGAGGTGTTTAGGTGCTTGTGTATATCTTTTATTATTGTGTATTTTTGGCCTTCATGCTTTTTTATTAGAGTGATCATTGACTGCTATAGTGGCTTATCATGACCATATTATATGGGTATGATGTACCACTATGCCAATCAATGGGTAGAGGGTGGGTATAGTGGGCCCGTGGTAGGTGGTTAGGCCTCCCGGGTGGGTAGCGGGAGAGGGTGGGTTAACCCCTTAATTACTATTGCGGTTATTAACCGCTAAGGTGATTAAGGGGTTAGGGGCCATTAGATTGTATATTTTCTTGTATTCTTTCTGGCAACGGAGGACATGGACCTGGAGTTTGCTGATGAGGATGCCCTTCATGATGGCAGGGGTAAGTAGAAAGTTTTATTTACTTCATTTATGCTGGCTGGCAAATGTTTTATTTTATAATGGTTAAATTACCTATTATCCATGTCTGGATAATAGTTATTTTGCCCATTACAGTACTGTATGTGTTGTGGGGGGGGGCTGTATTTATTTCAATGTATTCCACATTTTTTGCCACAGTATTGGTACCGCAGGCAAGCGGGACCTGCGGGGACCACCCGAGGCACCCTGACACCTGTGGGGACAATGCAAGGACTCCCAGAAATCCGCAGGGACCCCCTGAGAACTACCGGACACACGCGGGGAACACCTGAGGACACTCACTTGGACCAGCCGAAGGCCCCCAGACACCCATGGGGACGACTCGAGGGCCACCAGACACCCACAGGGACCACCCAAGGGCCCACAAACACCCACAGAGACCACCTGAAGGCCCCCAGACACCCAAGGCTTCTGGTATCAATCATGTAGGGGAAGAGGAGGTGGGTATTAGTGTTGTGTTTTTAATGTTTATTGTGGGTAGCGGGGGTGGGTGAAGGGGGTATTTGGCCCTTTGTTAGTAGGTAGTGTGAGGGGTTAAAACCCTTCATTGCCTTAGTGGTTAGCTGCTAAGGCAATGAAGTCGTCTTTAAATGCATTTTATCTTCATTGCTGATATTAATGGGTATCGGCTCCGGAGACTCCAAGCATCAATCCAATGCAGAAAAAAAGATTTTTTTTTTATGCCCTGTCTTGCCGCCTTTCTGCAGCTTCTCCCCAGCCTCATGTCAACTTTTCCTGGCATGAGGATTTTGGGAGAAACTCACCATTCTAGAGCCGCAATTCGCCTCGAAAAGGTAATCACGATGGCTTATCGCCGGTCACCCGGCGATTTTTTTATAACGGCTGACAAATTTGGTGATTCATGCCTTTATCGCCCACTTATCGAGGCATACTGAATAGCAATAGGCATTTTGGCTGATAGGTGCTTGATAAGTGGCTTTTCGAGGCTTATAGAATAGTCCCCTATTTGTGAACTCTTTGAAAAACACAAATTATTTGAACATACAGTGGCGGCTGACCTGAGTCTAAGTCGGCTAGATCTGCGGCTCTCAGATTATCCCAGTTAGGTGCAGTTTTCTTTTTGTTTCGCCCGGAGTGAACTGCGTTATTTTAGCGCTCGTGATTTTAGCATTTTATTCTCGCCGTCTGCAATACTGCAATGCCGTGTAAAAACTCAGGGGGGCGTTTGTGAGCTGTTGTCTTTGAAGTCAAATACCTTCGCGGTTTCAACCTACGTCAGTACACAGTCTGTGTGTGCGCGCGCAGTAATTGTAAATTTGCATATATAAAGTATACATGCATTTGCAGTGCTGTGCTGCTGTACAGTATGTCTCATTTGAAAATTGTTGAAATGCATAGGCATGTACAGTACAGTAACAGTGTCACATTTCGGCATATACAGCGCTCTCCCCTCGCTCAGGATAATTAATTGCACTGCAGGGTATTTCAACTTCTTATCTTCTCTACAATGCAGTACATCTCTCCCATACCATTCCTTTGAACGTGTGTCTGGTTTCAATCACATTCCTGCTTGACAGCAGGTGATTACTACGCATGCGCCTGTTACTTCGCCCACCACTGCTTGCTTGCTTGAGTGAGTGACCAAAAAAAAATTAAAAAAATGTTTTTATTGTAATTTTTATTTTATTTTTCTCCACAAGCCTGCAAAAAACATCTTACTGTATTATGATATTCAATCTGTGCTGTAGCTTTTGACTGCGACCCTGTGCATTTGACTGCACATGGTTGATTTGTGTGCTTTTTACGTACTGTATTTGGGGGTGTATTATTATTATGATGAACTGTCTTTTAAAATTAAAGTATGTCTTTATCTTTGAACTTCATGCAGCTGTACCCTGTAGCCCCCCCCCCCCATGAACACACACAAGGCTAGCTCAAGGATTTGAAATTCCACGGAGTCGTTAATTTTCTGAATCTTGACGTTGTGTTCTTAATCCGTCCATAGCCGAGCTACAAAGCCTCACTGTGGCTGCGTGTAATCCTTTTTGAGATGGGAGCTAGCTGCTTACTGCGCATGACTCACCCAACCCCCCCCCCCCTCTCCACAGAGTCGTTCATTTTCTGAATCTTGACATTGTGTTCTTAATCCATCCATAGCCGAGCTACAAAGCCTCACTGCGCCTGCGTGTAATCCTTTTTGAGATGGGAGATAACTGCTTACTGCGCATGACTCACCCAACCCCCCTCTACAGAGTTGTTAATTTTCTGAATCTTGACATTGTGTTGTTAATCCGTCCATAGCCGAGCTACAAAGCCTCACTGCGTCTGCGTGTAATTCTCTTTGAGATGGGAACTTTGAGGCTTTGTTTACGGCAACGCTTTGGAAAATCCCTTCTCGAATTTGATTTGCACAGAGCATCAACTCTCTATGCGCCTGTGTGTAATCCTCTTTTGGATGGGAGCTAGTTGATTCATGCTCATGCGCCTGTAACTTCACCCACCACTGCTTGCTTGAGTGCCCCCAATTTTTTTTTTTAATTATGATTTTTTAACTGTTATTTTATCCACAAGCCTGCAAAAACAATCTTGATATTACGATATTCTATCTGTGCGTTTGCCTGCACATGGTTGATTTGTGTGCTTTTTATGTACTGTATTTGGGGGTGCAGGGATCAAATTACAGTATAATGATGAACTGTCTTTTGAAATTACTGTACTGTACTCTACTCTATGTAATTTCTTTGAACTGCTGCACAACTAATCCCTCCCCCACGCACACACAAACTCTTATCGACAGACACCTACACAGAGTCATTAATTTTCTGAAGTTAGTCATTGTGTTTTTAATCCGTCCCTTGCCGAGCGTCAATCGCCTCACTGCGCCTGCGTGTACTCTAATCCTCTTTGAGATGGGAGCTTGCTGCTTACTGCGCATGAGTCACCCAACCCCCCTCCACAGAGTCGTTCATTTTCTGAATATTGCCATTGTGTTCTTAATCCGTCCATAGCCGAGCTACAAAGCATCACTGCGCCTGTGTTTAATCCTCTTTGAGATGGGAACTAGCTGATTACTGCACATGACTCACCCCACCCCCCCACCCCAACCCTTTGAGGCTTTGTTTACGGTAATGCTTTGGAAAATCCCTTCTCGAATTTGAAATGTAAATCTGATTTGCACAGCATTGTGAGAATTGTGAGTTAAAAAAACCATTAACTGATTCATGTTGTTTTGTCCTTCATTCTTATTCATTGGTGTACTGTGGGTGTGGAGTTGTTGTCAATGATTATGATTAGCAGGAATGTACTGCACCGACACACATTATTCGAGCAAATACCCAGTATGTACCTGGCAGATACCTGGAATGCGCCGCTCCTCACCTCTGACAAGCCCCGTTGCGTTTGCCTTCCCAGCCTGGGTTCATGCCTGGCTGACGGGCGGCTGATCTGTTAAATGATAATGATTAGGATTTAATAGGCTGCAATGCTTCGCGTGTCTACCAGATGGCATAAATTCATGAATTGTAATGCAGTATATATATATATATACTGTGCAGTATTGCAGCCAGCGGGAATAAAATGCTTCAATCCCTGCCTGGAAAATAACCCACTGCACTCGGGCAGAAAACAGTCACAAACCTCAATACACCCGGGTATACCCGAATTCGTTGGACTAGCCGAGCTCGAATAAAGTGTGTCGCCAGTGTAAATAAATATTTATTTTATTTTATCAGGAACCAAAAAATACAAATAATACATAATGCAGTCTTTATTAAGTTCTTCTGGCAGATTGAAATAGGATAAACATTTAGAAAACATTTGTAAAACATGGATAAACATGAATAATGCACATTTATAAGAATATTATTTAATAATATATACTGTAATGTATAACATATATATATATGACAAACGAAAAAACAATAAAGCAGCGCCTTATGAGGTATTAAATATAAGTTAATCTAGTGAATATATAAATTAATGTATATAGATAGTACTAAAAATGTAAAAATACAAATAAAAATAAAAACTAGATATATAAGTGCCTGTGCATATATAAATGAATAAAAGTTAATTTGAATAAACAACCTATTAATAACATCAAACAGTGATTAAACAAAAATGATATAACAAAAAAAGAGGTAAAACCAGTCCTTTAGGAAAATGTCCAACAATGAAATTATTGATGCTGGTAGAAGGGGTCTCCGGCTGCTCTCAAGGGGATTAACCACATCCGTAAGGAATCTGCAGAAAGGAGAAAGGAGAGAGCGCACGCCCCATAGTATAAAACCGTATATTTATTGATGGGAAGGGGGAGGGAGGGGAAAAAATACACTCACAAGGGTACAAGAAATAAAAGCATTTCGTGATTATATCACCACCATCCGGTATCTGTGCTTTATTCGAAGTCCCTCGATCTCAAAGATGAAAGAACCACGATCTGTCAAGATGTCCAGGGTGTATAGATAATTTCAGCAAACAGTTCCAGAGATCCCAGAGAATGTCTCTATGCTGGAAGGCCTCTGTGGTATTTAGTGCTCGAACCGGCCTGTTCTTGCGCATCCGTGATGACGTAGTGTCTCTGCGTATTGCGTGATGACGCTCCCTGACTTTTTCCCCTCCCCCTTCCCATCAATAAATATACGGTTTTATACTATGGGGCGTGCGCTCTCTCCTCTCTCCTTTCTATATATATATAGTAATATTATTTTTTTCCGTCTTTATCTTGTTCCTCATTCTGTGTACAGTACAGTAGTTCATTGAGAGAGGAGAGGTTTTGTGTACATCATTACTGCTGTTTATATACTGTACATTTGACTGTACAAACAGATTAGACTGGACACAACACCCCACCACCCCCCAGGCCACACTTTTTTCCTGAAACGACAAGAAAACAAAAAATTAGTGCAGTTATGTGCGTACTGTATTATGGCATTGTGTGATGTGTAGTACTACTGTACTGTAAATGGCTGGTGCTGCTTTCTCTGGAAAGAAAAAAATTGAGCAATTAGTAGGCAGTTACTGTACTACTGTCAAACTAGTCTATACTGGAACTACTGTATACTCTGACTACTGTTAAATACTATGTAACCAGATGGCTAGTGCTGCTCTCTCTGTAAAGAAAAAACTGTAACTACTGTATACTCTGACTATTAGGAAAGAAAAAATCTGTGCCATACTTACCTGTATCATACTGTACTTACAATACTACAGTACAGTACTGCTTTCCTGATGCTTGCCCATTATGCACGATCACAATGGGCAACACAGTCACAATATGGTCTATATATTTATTGCAGCGTTCCACGGTGAGTACATCGTTCCAAAAACTCATTATGCCTTTCAACAACTCGTCCTTTTTGGAGCGTTTCACCACTTTCCGGATATGGTCCTTCAGCTGATGACAGACCATTTCCATCGGATTGAAGTCTGGCGATCTGTCATTGGAAAAAAAGGACAATTAGTTTAAGAGATACAGTACACAGTAAAAACAGTGGGAAAAAAATGAGACACGGTTACCGCATTTACTTCGCTGGCGTCTTCACCCAGTTGATACCGCGCTCAAGGATAGGCGCTGTTGACGCGGTGTGCTTCGGATCGTTGTCCTGGTAGAAACGGTGACCATCCGGGAACTCGCGTGTGATGTATTGCACTATCTCAAGGACAATGTTGTCTTGGAAGAAAGCTTTATTCATGATTCCTATAGCAAGAAAAGAAAAGTGCTCAAAAAACTGCACAATAGTACAGTACAGTGCATAAAGTGAGGCTACACTAGGAAAGTACAGTGCATAAGGCTACATTATATTTTATATATTTAACCTTCAAAGATGACAATGCATCCTGCTCCACACCTAGAGATGGCACCCCACACATCTTTACGGGGTGTTTTGGCCGCGGCTTCAAAGATATGCGGCCTTTTTTGTGGAATGCAAGGGTTGCAAATCTCTCCAGCGACACAGTAGACTCGTCAGTGAAGATGCAATCCTGGAAAGTTTCTCGAATGTCGATCCATGCCTGGGCCTGGACCACTCTTTTTATTTTGTTTACGTCCCGTATCATGTTGTACGCTCTGTAATGACAAGGAATAAATAATTTTAGCAATACAGTACAGTTTCCTAAACAACACTTTTACCTCCTGTACTGTCCAGTACTAACCTCACACGTCCATATTTCCATCCAATGCTGCGTCTCATCTTCTTTATGCTGGTCTCGGATACAGTGAGATTGTGATTTGCCTGCAGAGTGTATTTGACCCTTAATGCACTCTTCTCATCATTCTCCTCACTTATTTTGTCCACCAGAAGAGTTGTCTCCCTACAATGTAAAGAAAAACAATCCGGTAAGTACAAATATTAGACAGTAGATCAACAGGATACAATATATTGTTCTATTAATATGCAGCAATATAAAAAATATATATACTGTTGTAATATAAATATAAAAAAAATATATACAGTGCTGTTGTAATATAAATATATAAAATATACAAAATATATATATACTGTTGTAATATAAATATAAATATAAAAAATATATATACTGTTGTAATATAAATATAAATATACAAATATATATACTGTTGTAATATAAATATAAATATAAATATACAAAATATATATACTGTTGTAATATAAATATACAAAATATATATACTGTTGTAATATAAATCTACAGAAATAACAAAAATATTAGATACAGTACTGTAGATCTACAGTACATTATTTGATATAAAAAAAAATTTTAAGTTGTATAAATATACTTACGCGTTTGTTACCCTTGGTGCTCTTTTGCATTCTCTGTTTTTTCCGTGTGCATGATAGCTCACGGTGGTTGCTGGCACAACGAGGCCAGAAGTAGCTAACCAGCGTTGGATAGCAGCAATTCGGTGTCCGCTCGTATACATCTCCTTAATTTGCATGCTGAAATCCTTGGAAATCTTTTTAACAGGCATTGCTGCGAGTAAAACTGGTGCAGACTGTTTTGCACACCATCCCACTGTATATATTTTGACTTGCCGTTCTTTAATAAAGGAGATGTTGCGTTTTGAATATTTTATGAATAAAGAATTTGTTTTTAAAACATGTGACTGTAAACCATACTGACTGACTGTAAATGTTTTTACTTTCTATACATAAATGTTTTCACTGCTGTAGCAGTAAACCATACACCTGTTGATGTTTTGAATTGCTGTGCACTTAAAATGTTTCTACATTGTACAGTATTTGTAAATAAATGTTTTTGTACTTACTCCACCAATAAAAGAACATGTTGATTTGTTTTACATTGTTCCATTGGCTCCTTAGCTACTGTAACAAAATACTGTGTTTCTAGAATGTACAGTACTGACCAGGCATACTGTACTATATACTGTAGGCATGCTCAGTACAAGAGTATTACAAAAAATAGAAGACACATACAGTACTGTACTGTATGTACTGGCACTGTATAGAAGACACATACTGTATGTACAGTACTGTAATACATGTAGAATAAATGCATAGTTTTTATTTTTTCGGGTTTATTACACAGTATACTGTATATAAAAAAGTATTGATTACAGTACGGCCGGAAAACATCAGCATACTGTTTCAGGTACAGTATTCTATCCTAATCAATAACAACGGCCACTAAACTGTAGACTCCGGTATGTGGGTTTTTCAATCCGATTCAGCAATGTGCCGGCATTGTTACACAAAGCGATATCATCCATCGAAATCCCTCCATTAGTCGTTTTCTTTTCTGAGGAAAAACAAAAAGAAAAGTTTTACTGTAATGGTCAGTCCCCTAAAAAAGTTCCCAGCCAGTCCCACCAATAATTTTCTCGGGGGGCGTCTCCTGTTCACATGCGTATGCGTCTACCGTTGATGTAATGACACGCATATGCGTTTCAAGAAGGTTCCAATGAGCATGCGCGTAGCGTTCCACCAATTGTTCAGTATCTGCAGCACAGTACTGGAGAAGCCGCTCAGCCAATAATATTGCTTACAGGAGAATCGCTTGACTTTTGAATCGCACCGATATTGATACTGTATTGTCAAAATAAAAAAAAACACAGAAAATAATACGGCAACAATATTCACCATAGAATTTCCCATTCAGCTGGCGCCGGCGCCGGGCCACTGCCAGTCCAGTGTTCTTGATCATCCACGTCGATAGTTTGCAGCGGGACTAGTACACCTGTAGTGAGCTGATGAGGCTGGAAATTGCTTAGGTACATGCAAGCTTGATCGAAACTGCACGCGAAATCCGGCTCAGGCTTGCTGGATAGACAGCAAGGGTTGTCACTGACGGTGGGACCGTTATTGGAAGCCGGTGCTGGTGCTGGTGCATTGCTTGGCAGCGACTGTCGTTTCTTAGTTGATTTTTACACGACCTTTCGCCTTTTGCCGTCTGCATGATCAAAGATACAGGAAAAAGTCGGTGATACACACCAATACCCTCCAACAAATTGCGGCTCAATACGATAAAAACAGGGATTGCTGCATAACCTTTTCCTTATTGCACGCTTCCACGTATAAGGAGCTGGTGAAAATTTGTAAAAGTCATAGTTTTCGATAAAATACTGATAAATTTGAACAACTGTTGCCATCTTATCATCTGTTGCATTAATCGCGGCCCATATCAAATACGCGTAACTTCTGTCGGGTTTTTGGAAAACGGGCTGCACTTGAACACTCATGGCGACGGCTCTCTGGAGAATACTGTAACAGAAACTGGTCTTTGTCTTTATTTAATATGAAAAGCCTAAATTGATACATTTTTGCAACCTCTTCCTTCAGTCTCAAGGCCAATTTACAATAGCACACTGTGGTATCTTTTTTAAACGAAACACCTGCAAGTCGACACGCGAAGAATTGCAACCTATTAAATCGGAACCATTCTCAATAAACGCATCAACCGCGCATGACCCGCGCATGACCTGTGGCTGAGAACGCAAAAGGAATGCGGCATGCTCCCGGTGAAGTGCGTCGCATTCCAGGAAAAAGCCAGGGAAAAAACGGCGATGTGTTAGAATAAAATGAGCCGCAGCAGTAAAAATGCTAGTATGAAATATGCAATAAGAGCCATTCTTAAAATAAAATGGTAGTTTAAAATAAAAAAAAACTGTGCTTATGCAGTGTATTATAATTTTTAATATCACCAACATAATTCTGCAATTTTTATGTAACCTGAATTATATTAAAATATTAGCCTAAAGGCTCCTATTCAGTATACTACAAAGAGGCAGATTCAGATGTTTTAAGCAAATAAACTGTGAAAAAATGCAGAAGCCGTCTTCTCCAAATTTAATAAACGTAGAATAGATACCCAAAGAAACCAATGTGTTTTCAGCTCAATTGAAAATCACAATTAAAATTCTGTATGCAGGCTATGTTTAATAAACTCAGAAGGGTTTTTTTTCCAAGTATATTATCATTTGGCTTTTCTACATAGGCGAAATTACCAATAAAGCTGCAAACAAGCATTCAAATTGCCAAAGAGAATTGTAAAGCAGCTAAAAACCTGTCAATCACTCACATGTCAAGTTGAAAGGCATTTAAAAGCTATCTGATCTTAAAATTGTACTTGCCTCTTTTACATTATACTGTACTGTACAGTCGACCTGCTTAATTTGAATTCCCATGCAATATGAAGGATTCAATCACACTTTTCTTTTGTGGGGATTTTTAAAACCTAAAGTCCTGCATACTGTATTTCATTTCTGTTGAATTAGATGAAATCCCTAAAAAAAAATTATGGAAAGTGGCCCCAATTTTTTTTAGAAGGCCAGAGCTGTCAGGATCCGTAAACCACGATGCGCTCGGTGCACTCGTCACCTACCCCAACCTGTGATCGGGTCCTCCACTCCTTCCATCAGCCATGAGGTGTAAGCCCCTCTTCCTAGTCCTGTTCCTGTGGGGCCTTCTGCTGCAACTCTACCTTCTATATCCATGACTTCGACTTCTAAACCCACACCCAACTGTTATAGTGGTGACCCCCATGGGTGCCGGGACTTTTTGAATCAGTGTTTCATACAGTTCGAACTAATGCCTTCTCGATTCTTTTCTCAAAGATCCAAGGTGGCGTACATAATCTTGCTACTCACGGATGATGCCCTGGCCTGGGCTTCTCCCATCTGGGAACAAAGATCTGACCTTACTCAGGATTTCTGACAATTTACCCGGGAATTCCGCGGAGTCTTTGATACGCCTGGTGGCAAGGTAACTGCCGCTTCCCTTTTCCACATTTCCCAGGGAAATCGCTCTGTGGCTAGATACACTCTGGAGTTCCGCACTATCGCTACAAAGACCGGATGGAATAACGAGGCATTATCAGCAGCCATCTGGAAAGGTCTCTCTGAAATTTTAATAGACGAGCTCGCTGCACATCCGTTGCTGCCTCTGTAATCCACTTTGTGTGTGTATCTGTGCGTTTGTGTGTGTGTGTATCTGTGTGTGTGCATCTGTGTGTGTGTGTGTGTGTGTGTGTGTATAGGGAAGAGAGTGTGTGTGTGTATCAGTGTGTGTGTGTGTGTGTGTGTGTGTGTGTGTGTGTGTGTGTGTGTGTGTGTGTGTGTGTGTGTGTGTGTGTGAGTGTGTGTGTGTGTGTGTGTGTGTGTGTGTGTGTGTGTATAGGGGAGAGTGTGTGTATCAGTGGCTGTGTGTGTGTGTATCAGTGTGTGTGTGTGTGAATATAGGGGTGTGTGTGTGTGTGTGTGTGTGTGTGTATAGGAGTGTGTGTGTGTGTGTGTGTGTGTGTGTGTGTGTGTGTGTGTGTGTGTGTGTGTGTGTGTGTGTGTGTGTGTGTGTGTGTGTGTGTGTGTGTGTGTGTGTGTGTGTGTGTGTGTGTGTGACATGGTGTGTGTGTGGTTGTGTGTGTGACATGCTGGGTGTGTGTGTCACATGCTGGGTGTGTGTGTGTGTGTGTATATATGTGTGTGTGTGTGTGTGTGTGTGTGTGTGTGTGTGTGTGTGTGTGTGTGTGTGTGTGTGTGTGTGTGTGTGTGTGTGTGTGTGTGTGTATCAGTGTGTGTGTGTGTGTATCAGTGTGTGTGTGTGTGTGTGTATCAGTGTGTGTGAATCAGAAGAAAACAATACAGACCGGCGCCTCAATGTCCAAATGGAAAATTATAAGTGAGTCCAAGGATATGCTGCAATGTCCAATAAAGATGATCCAGTCGTTAGACAGCAGGCTCCACAGCAGCAACCAAGGTATATAATACAGGGAAGATAAAAGGAGAAATCATAGCGTAACAAGGTATGAACAAAACATGTAACACACATACAAAGACACACAAACACTTACAACAATAACAGATAGGCTGACTAATATACAGAGAATTTATTTAAACAAATTATAAAAAGGCAGAGAACTAACGGAGCAGGTCTAGGATCCGGTGTGTAAAAACCGGAATCCTACTTACAGGAAATCCAAAGATAACAGGCAGTGGTATATAATAAGCGTTGTCCGGCGGCAGCTAATGGTGGAAGCGTGGCACTTTAGGGAAGGCTGCAGGCACCTCTTCTGATCGAAGTCAGGCTGGGCGTCAATGCAGGCCACTTCTCGCGATGCCTCCCGTCCGCGACCGGAATTACGTCACACTAGGTGGAGCCGCTTGCCGAACTCACTTCTCCTGCTTCCTGAAGCTGTGGATTTCAGCAGGGTTCTGCTCCTGATAGAGTTCGCTGACACAATGTAACTCTCAAAGGCCCAACGCGTTTCATGCGCATGCGCACTTCTTCAGGGGTTAGTTGGCACAGTTCATGCAGACTTTATATACTGAAGAGAAGCTTGTGGGGAGCGCAGGTGTCACCATATATATGCAAAGGAAAAATGAAAATAGTGTGGTATGTCTATACAGGTACAGCAATCAACACAGGAATCATGAATGGAAACTCACATTCTGCCTGTTGTAATACAGCATTTGAAACAGCAATAGATGCAGTGAATGGATTCAGCACTGTGCAGGGGGGTCTGGCTTGTGGACACTCCCTGATGTCAGCAGGACAACCCTCAATAGAATGAAAAAGACGACTCTAGTGCAACATTGTATGTTCACGTTTGATATATTGAAAATAGGCAATTGCTATTGCACTTACATGAGCAACTTGTGCTTAGACACATAAAAATCGATGCGCAGCATAGGTGTGTGTCATCCCCCTCACTCCCGAAGTTGCGTCGCGTCACTTCCGGTCCGGCCCGTCGCGTCACTTCCGGTTTCGTCGGCGATCGCAGAATGGATCAGAACGGGTTCTGGGGTATGCTGGGCACACGTCTGGACTGCTGCAAGGTTCACTCAATGCGTTTCGCTGGCGGACTCCTGACTCCTGACTCCGATCGGACTCCTGACGAAGCTGCCACGCCAGCGAAACGCGTTGAGTGAACCTTGCAGCAGTCCAGACGTGTGCCCAGCATACCCCAGAACCCGTTCTGATCCATTCTGCGATCGCCGACGAAACCGGAAGTGACGCGACGGGCCGGACCGGAAGTGACGCGACGCAACTTCGGGAGTGAGGGGGATGACACACACCTATGCTGCGCATCGATTTTTATGTGTCTAAGCACAAGTTGCTCATGTAAGTGCAATAGCAATTGCCTATTTTCAATATATCAAACGTGAACATACAATGTTGCACTAGAGTCGTCTTTTTCATTCTATTGAGGGTTGTCCTGCTGACATCAGGGAGTGTCCACAAGCCAGACCCCCCTGCACAGTGCTGAATCCATTCACTGCATCTATTGCTGTTTCAAATGCTGTATTACAACAGGCAGAATGTGAGTTTCCATTCATGATTCCTGTGTTGATTGCTGTACCTGTATAGACATACCACACTATTTTCATTTTTCCTTTGCATATATATGGTGACACCTGCGCTCCCCACAAGCTTCTCTTCAACATTCAAGAAAGGAGAAATCTGGAACTTCTCCAAAGAGGGTTGAGCAGCGAAGTTTGCCATTATTATATTTGAGCACACTTATATATCACATATTTTTATTTATTGATTTATTTATTTATTTTCACCTTCAGTAGTAGCGCCTCACAATTTCTGTTTTGCACTTGAGACTTTATATACTGGCAGGGGATAAACCATTGGTTGAAATAAATGCCTATCAAATTAAACTTATGGCGATCGTGGTTGGTTAAAACTCCTGTCAGTCATGTCCAGTGCTAAAAGAGGCAGCCTAACATACACACAGTACAACATATATTACAAAAAACACACAACAATGACATTTCATACCTACAATATCCTGACAATAATTGAATTAGTTCTGTGGTATACTGTAGCATAATCTACATATTACAATACCAATTCATCCTCCATTTATGTAACATATTATTGCACCATCCTGGCACCCAATTGTGCAAAATAGCAAATGATGCAGTTAATAACTTTATATATTTATAAATATGATTTCTTAAACTAGAATAAAAATAAATTTAAAAATTATTAATTAATTTATAAAAATATACAATCTATATTATTAGACTTCAATTTACATAAAACCCAATTTGTTTTTTAAAAATACTTAGTTTTAAAATCAACTAATATTATAAATATGTGTAATGAATCTAAAAATGTATACAAATTAATTTTATTTAAGAAATACACCTAGATCGAAATCTATGTTAAGTCCATTGGGTGAGAGGGTCTTCAATTCATAGATCCAGTAGGCTTCACGCCTACTGATCTGATCCAATCGATTACCCCCCCTCCAATTTGCCTGTACAATTTCTATGGCTTGGCATTTCAATCCAATAGGACTTTTGTTGTGATGCACGTTGAAATGGTGCGAAACACTGTGTGTAGTTAAACCTCGTTTGATATTATAGATATGTTCATATATCCTTCTCTGATAACATCTGCCAGTCCTACCTACATATTGTAGGCCACATGGGCACTGTAACAGATAAATCACAAAGGTGGAGTGGCAGTTTATCAATGTTTTGATGGTATATATTTTATCAGTGACGTTTGATTTAAAGGTTTTAGTGTTATTGCTGAATGTACAAGCCGTGCATTTTATACATTTAAAAAAGCCCTTACTTTTACTGGCTATTTTTAATTTTGAGTTATCTAGAGGGCAACTAGGCTCTAAACGTGTTTTTATATTTGGAGCTTTTGTAAAAATTATTTTCGGTTTCTCTGGAAGGCATTTACTTTTTTTGTTCCAGGTTCTCTGGCGACCCGTATCATAATCGTTCTTATCCCTAAAGAATTTGCTCTGTTTGGTACCTACTATTTCTAGTTCAATCTGATCTAGTCTCTTTTTAACTGTAGGTTCCATATCTAGAAGTTCTTTATTATTTAGATACGGGTCCAGTTTTATTTTTAAATCCTCAATTTCATTGTCTAGTTGTATCAGCGGTTTTTTACGTTGATGTATCAACATTTTCATCAACGAGAAAGAACACTGATCTAAAGTGTCATTCCATTCCTGCATGAATGGTGCATTCTGTGTATCCACAGTTGGTACTTTTTGGACTCTAAGTCCTCGTGGTATTCGGTGGTTTTCTAGGTAAAGATGAACAGATTAAACAACAAGAACAACGGAATAGTAATCCTCATGTGGTGACCAAGCGAAGTAGGATGGAGAAGAGTAATCCTACTTCCAGTAATAATATCAATAGGTCAAGAAAACCAAACACATTACCTCTTATACCTATTCCAGTTCCCATTCCCCAACCACAAAGGGTATTACCCCAACATGATACAAATCAGTATCTAAAACAGAAAAGAGCTAAAGAACTATATGACGCACAGATGGCATCTAAAACTGAAGTGAATTTGTCTAACAACAAATATCATGTGCTATCAGAAATCGAGTCAGAGAGTGAACCTGACAGTGTATCATATACTCCTTTACCCACACAAGGAGTAAAAAGTAACTTTTCTTTTTTAGAGTGGAGAAAGGAAAGGGAACACATCTTTCCTCAGGTAGAAATAAAGAAACCCAGTCTAGAAATCCAGCCACCCATGAATTACAAAAAAAGAAAAAATGCCCCAGAGGAAGAAGAGGGGGTACTAATAGAAATAGGTTAAGTACCAATAAGACATATCAGAATATTTTTAATCTTAGTCGACATACCCTGACTCCAGTAGAAAAAAGAGTGTTGGGTAAGGGCCTTACATTTGCACCGATATGCGGCCCTAATAGCTTCAACATTCATATTGATGTACATAAGTTTGCACGGAAACTGGCACTTAAAAAATATTTTTTAAAGGATGCAGTTACCAGTCAATTAGATCAGAAATCCCTAAATGTTGAGTCAAATAAATCACACACCAATTTTAAATTAAAGTCCACTTTTTATCCTAAATTTGCTCAAGGCCATCTGGTCAACTCATTCATAGAGATAGTAACCAGAGAATTGGAGGAGTCTAGTAGGGCATATAAAATCCATAGAGACAATTTCAATACTAATGAAAAACTAGCTCTACAACAACTGGAAGACAATAAGAGGATAGTTATAAAACCTGCTGACAAAGGGGGAGGTATAGTGGTGATGGACATCGAATATTATCTCCAGGAGTCAATGAGACTCCTTGGAGATACAGCCACTTACCTCCCCCTTCCAAGCAATCCTCTTAACCAGTTTGAAATTGAACTCACTACATTGCTAAACACAGGCCTCGAGGAAGGAGCTATAACGCAACAAGAACTAGAATTTTTAGATATACAATTTTCACGCACCCCAATTTTTTACTTTATCCCAAAAATACATAAAAGCATTACACAACCTCCTGGTAGACCTATCATTTCAGGTATAGGATCACTCACTTCTAATTTATCTTTATTTATAGATCATCACCTTCAACCCTTGGTTCATCAGGTCAAATCCTACTTGCGTGATACAACACATATCCTTCAGATACTTAGAGATCTGAAATGGGAGCCTGAGTACACTTGGGTAACAGCAGATGTTACATCATTGTACACCACTATAAATCATGTGAAAGGCTGTCAGGCAATATCACGCAAGTTAGAATTAGACGTCACTACATCACCAGCACTTAAAAGATTTTTAGTAGATAGTATTAATTTCATTTTAACTCATAATCACTTTCAATTCAATTCACAATTCTTTTTACAGATCTGTGGAACGGCGATGGGCACAAGGTTTGCCCCGAGCTATGCAAATCTTTTCATGGACAGTTGGGAAGAAGATTATATTTGGAACAACTGTCCACTCGGGGCTCACCTTGTGCTCTGGCGCCGTTTCATAGATGATATCATATTTGTGTGGTCAGGTAGCTAGGAGCAGCTTGAATCGTTTTTTAATTATTTAAATTCTAACGATAGGGATCTTAAATTCACTTTTAATCATAATAAGGAACATATAGAATTTTTGGACCTCGATATATACATTAAAGATAACAGAATAGAAACAAAAACATATTTCAAGTCGGTGCAGGCTAATAACTACCTTAGGGCAGACAGCCAGCACAACCCAAGCTGGATCCGGAATATCCCTAAGGGACAGCTCACCCGTCTGAAGAGCAACTGTTCAAACCCTGGGGAGTTTGTGCTTCAGGCAGATGAGCTTAAAGATAAATTCCGGGATAGAGGATATACAGAGCATCTACTTGATGAAGCGTCCTTTCAGGTGGATAAAATTGAGAGGGCCACTCTGTTAGAATACAAAAATAAAGTAAATGAGATAGAACAAAATAGTGGGGTGGCTTTTGTCACCCAGTATAATGAGATGGTGCCGAAAATTCGCCAGATTTTTAACAAACATTGGCCCATGCTCCTTTGTGATAACACACTATCTAAATGCCTTCCAGAGAAACCGAAAATCATTTTTACAAAAGCTCCAAATATAAAAACACGTTTAGCGCCTAGTTGCCCTCTAGATAACTCAAAATTAAAAATAGCCAGTAAAAGTAAGGGCTTTTTTAAATGTATAAAATGCACGGCTTGTACATTCAGCAATAACACTAAAACCTTTAAATCAAACGTCACTGATAAAATATATACCATCAAAACATTGATAAACTGCCACTCCACCTTTGTGATTTATCTGTTACAGTGCCCATGTGGCCTACAATATGTAGGTAGGACTGGCAGATGTTATCAGAGAAGGATATATGAACATATCTATAATATCAAACGAGGTTTAACTACACACAGTGTTTCGCACCATTTCAACGTGCATCACAACAAAAGTCCTATTGGATTGAAATGCCAAGCCATAGAAATTGTACAGGCAAATTGGAGGGGGGGTAATCGATTGGATCAGATCAGTAGGCGTGAAGCCTACTGGATCTATGAATTGAAGACCCTCTTACCCAATGGACTTAACATAGATTTTGATCTAGGTGTATTTCTTAAATAAAATTAATTTGTATACATTTTTAGATTCATTACACATATTTATAATATTAGTTGATTTTAAAACTAAGTATTTTTAAAAAACAAATTGGGTTTTATGTAAATTGATGTCTAATAATATAGATTGTATATTTTTATAAATTAATTAATAATTTTTAAATTAATTTTTATTCTAGTTTAAGAAATCATATTTATAAATATATAAAGTTATTAACTGCATCATTTGCTATTTTGCACAATTGGGTGCCAGGATGGTGTAATAATATGTTACATCAATGGAGGATGAATTGGTATTGTAATATGTAGATTATGCTACAGTATACCACAGAACTAATTCAATTATTGTCAGGATATTGTAGGTATGAAATGTCATTGTTGTGTGTTTTTTGTAATATATGTTGTACTGTGTGTATGTTAGGCTGCCTCTTTTAGCACAGGACATGACTGACAGGAGTTTTAACCAACCACGATCGCCATAAGTTTAATTTGATAGACATTTATTTCAACCAATGGTGTATCCCCTGCCAGTATATAAAGTCTGCATGAACTGTGCCAACTAACCCCTGAAGAAGTGCGCATGCGCACGAAACGCGTTGGGCCTTTGAGAGTTACATTGTGTCAGCGAACTCTATCAGGAGCAGACCCCTGCTGAAATCCACAGCTTCAGGAAGCAGGAGAAGCGAGTTCGGCAAGCGGCTCCACCTAGTGTGACGTAATTCCGGTCGCGGACGGGAGGCATCGCGAGAAGTGGCATGCAGTGACGCCCAGCCTGACTTCGATCAGAAGAGGTGCCTGCAGCCTTCCCTAAAGTGCCACGCGTCCACCATTAGCTGCCGCCGGACAACGCTTATTATATACCACTGCCTGTTATCTTTGGATTTCCTGTAAGTAGGATTCCGGTTTTTACACACCGGATCCTAGACCTGCTCCGTTAGTTCTCTGCCTTTTTATAATTTGTTTAAATAAATTCTCTGTATATTAGTCAGCCTATCTGTTATTGTTGTAAGTGTTTGTGTGTCTTTGTATGTGTGTTACATGTTTTGTTCATACCTTGTTACGCTATGATTTCTCCTTTTATCTTCCCTGCATTATATACCTTGGTTGCTGCTGTGGAGCCTGCTGTCTAACGACTGGATCATCTTTATTGGACATTGCAGCATATCCTTGGACTCACTTATAATTTTCCATTTGGACATTGAGGCGCCGGTCTGTATTGTTTTCTTCTGTGCTTTGTACTAACTGTGTTTGGGTTAGTTTTTTCCTGGCAGCCTTGCCTTATTTAGTTAATATCATACATGATATTTCACTTTGTGGTTCACAATATTGCACCATAATATTATTTGTTTATTTTTTAGCGCTATATACACCATTTTTTTCTTTTAGTCAGTGTGTGTGTATAAGTGGCTGTGTGTGGCTGTGTGTGTGTATATCAGTGGCCGTATGTGTGTGTGTATATATCAGTGGCTGTGTGTGTGTGTCTGTGTGTGTGTGTGTGTGTATATATATCAGTGGTTGTGTGTGTATGTGTGTATCAGTGCAGGTCAGCAGTGGCTGTGTCTATTCAGGTCTAACTGTGGGGGTGTCTGTGCGTGGTCAGTGTCTGTGTTGGTCTGTCTGTGTTAGTGTCTGTAGCTCAGTGACTGTGTGCGTCTGTGCAGGTCAGAAGGAGATGGGGGGGGGAGAATAGAGGGGATTGGGAGAATATATGAAATCTGTATGGACATTCATAACTGTTTTATTTTACCTACAGGCCAGTATAGGCGATAAAATGTTTAGTGAGTAACGAAGGAGAAGTTCAAAAATAACCGGGGGACTCGGGGACTCCCTGCTTCCCAAGATACAGTCCCCAGTATGGGGTGCCAGTAGCCCCACAATGTTAATGGCCTCTGGTCACGTGACATGCTGGATTTTAACATGGCGGGAATACCAGCACAGTCCAACGGGGCCTATATCTCGGTGTAAGAGACGTGTTCAGAGATATGCAATGGAGACTGTTTTAAGGTGAAATAAAAATAATGCTTTATTGCCTGTTTCCCTTAAGTAGTACAGCAAACATATGAAAACAACAAAACAAAAAACGCCTATCCCTGTGTAAGGGCTAACTTACTTCACAGTCCCTATCTGCAGGGCTGGAGGGATAATCCCAATACCACCCTATTCCCCAAAGTCTCAAGAGATACCTTAAAGCAGTGGTCCTCGGGTGTCTGGGGGCCCCACAGGTGTATGGGGTCCTCGGGTGGTGCCCACGGGCATCTGGGGTTCCTTGGGCATCTCGGGGCCTCCAGGTGGTCCCCGTGGTTGTTAGGGGGCCCCACGTGGGTCCTCAGGTGGTCCCAGTGGGTGTTCGGGGGCCTCCAGGTGAAAATAAAACTGGGGGGCTATAAGTGCAAAGGGAATAACTAGACAAAATAACAATAGCTGCAAGAACTGCAGTGCTACATGCAAACCAATGGTAGCAGGGGAAAAACAAAAAGCAGGGGGAAATAAGTGCAAGGAAAATAACAAGACAAAATACGAGAAGGTATCTGTAGATTTGCAGAATCTAGAAGTCCGATGAAAGAGAACATGGAAAGACACAGAGCTAGGGGACAGAGAATAACCTGGCTGCAACTCTGGAAACAGAAAGTTGACAAGCAACTAAAAATAGGCAGGAGGGGGGGTGGTTAAATACCATAAGCAAAGATGACCACTGGCCTCTGGCCTCAAGGAAAATTCTTGTTCTTACAGTCCAGGGCTTGAAATGGACTTCTATGTGTGCCCCTGCAGGTCTATGAAGAGGGAGGGAATCTTGACAGTTGGTCAGTGTGTCTAGTGTGGAAATGTGTGAACAATAGGTTATGCCTCCAACCATAGCTTTGCTGCTTCAACACACAATGGTACTGTCTAAACAAAAAGAGGGATGTGTTGAATTACCCCAGTAGGGGGTGCCGGTATCTCTCTGCATTGTTTAAATCTCCTGCGTCGCGTGGCCGGGAAATTTAAACTTTGGTTGACACCGGCACCCCATACCAGGACCTGTAACTCAGTAAGCAATGGTTCCGCGAGGCTGAAATTAATGCGGTTCTGGAAACAGAAAGTTGACAAGCAACTAAAAATAGGCAGGGGGGGGTTAAATAACCTAAGCCAAGATGACCACTGGCCTCTGGCCTCAACGAAAATTCTTGTTCTTACCAGTCCTGGGCCTGAAATTGACTTCTATGTGTGCCCCTACAGGTCTATGAGGAGGGAGGGAATCTTGACAGTTGGTCAGTGTGTCTAGTGTGGAAAGGTGTGAACAATAAATAGGACTCTAACCATAGCTTTGCTGCTTCAACACACAATGGTACAGTCTAAACAAAAAGAGGGATGTGTTGAATTACCCCAGTAGGGGGTGCCGGTATCTCTCTGCATTGTTTAAATCTCCTGCGTCGCGTGGCTGGGAAATTTAAACTTTGGTTGACACCGGCACCCCATACCAGGGCCTGTAACTCAGTAAGCAATGGTTCCCCGAGGCTGAAATTAATGCGGTTCAGCTCCGTAGACCCCCTGCTTCAATACTGTGTTATTCAAATCAAATAAAAACAGCTTAATTACCTTAGCAGCTAGCTGCTAAAGCATTGAAGTGGTTAACTAGAGTACCTGGTTTGTCAGGGGTAGAGGGGGTCGGTGAAGGGGGAAGCTACCCCAGGGTGGGCTGTTAGGCCTACCTGGAGGGTTGCGAGAGGAGTTAACCCCTTAATTACCTTAGCAGTTACTACCGCTAAGGCAATGAAGGGGTTAACCCCTCCCGCTACCCACTTGAGAGGCCTAACCACCCACCCAGGGGCAACTACCCCCTTCACTCACCCCCTCTATCCCCAATAAACATTAAAATACAAAACAAACACCAATACTATCCAATACACCCATTGATTGCCAGTGTGGTTACCTATGCCCTTAATGGGATCAAAGATAACCACAATAGCAATGAATGGGCACACTACTACCCACACCATCTATCCCAAACAGCTCCCCCCCAAAACATAGAGTACAGTAATGGGCAAAATCCCTGTTATCCAGATGTGGATAATAGCGCATTTGTGTAACGCTTGCGCGAGCCCACAAACAAGACCTGACCCCGGCACTGAGGTGGGAAGGACTGTGCCACACACCCACAGTAGCGGGGGCGAGCCCAGAAGGTGGTTTGTAGCGTTGCTGGGTCTGGGTATGTAGAAAGGGTTAATCCAATACTTGCCGGGTCCGTGGGTTGGAGAGGTACACGTAGTTGGAGTCCGTAAGCCTGTGGTCTGGGGTTGGAGAGGTATTCGTCATCGTTATCCGTAAGCCAGGGGTCAAGAGCCAGAGAGAATCCAAATGCAAAGCCAGGTCGGTACACGAGAGGTTAACTGCAGAGAACAAGACAAGACTGGGCTGGACAAGACAGGCACACGCAAAGGCTACACAAGGTTATGTTCAGCAAGGTATCACAGGAAGAGGAAGTTTCTTATAGGAGACAGGAACCAGTAGGAGAGGGGGCGGAGTGGAGGCGGAGCGTCTGCAGATGCAAAGGATAGGCTGCAAGAGACAAGGGCTCACAGCAATCTTGACTCGCAGCTGGGGCTCGTTGCCCGACATCACGCGTGCACGCCGCGCGCAGCGGAGGTGCGGTGTGACTGAGGGGGCGGAGCTAAGGTCTGTGACCTGGTAGAAGAGGAGCGGGTGCGCACGCGCTCTGTAAACAGAGCGGGGGTGCGCGCACCAGCGGGGGGCAGATCGGAGGCAGCAGCCGCTGCAGTACTTTTATGTAAAGAGGAGGAACCGCGCCGCAAGGGACGCAATCCCCGAATCCTCACAGTACCCCCCCCTTGAGGATCGAAATCCGGACGATCCATAAATGGCTTGTCTGGGTACCTGGCGTGAAAGTGTCTGAGCAAGCCGGGAGCGTGAATCTGGTCACAGGAGACCCAAGAACGTTCTTCAGGACCGAAACCCTTCCAGTGTACAAGTAACTGCACCTTCCCTCTGGAGATTCTTGAGTCAATGACAGAGCGGATTTCGAATTCCTCTTGACCATGCACCAACACAGGAGGAGGAGGGGAAACAACATCAGGATACCTGGAACTCTGTTTGACAGGTTTCAGAAGAGAGACATGGAATACCGATGGTATCTTCAAAAAGGGAGGTAAGTCCAGGCGGTACGCCACAGGATTAACCTGTTCCAGGATTTTGAATGGTCCCAAGAATCTGGGAGCCAATTTTAAGGTAGGTGTCTTTAATCTGATGTTCCTTGATGAGAGCCATACCTTGTCTCCTGTCTTAAACCTGGGCACCTCTAGACGAAATCGATCTGCCTGGGTCTTTTGTCTCCGAACGGATTCCTGGAGATTTCTCCGAATCTTATTCCATGACTCTTGAAGAGCATTGATTCTGGCATCAGCAGCAGGGACTCCAGAGGTATTAGAAGAAATGGGAAGAGAGTTAGGGTGGTAGCCGTAATTGACGAAGAAGGGCAACTCTTGGGTGGATTCGTTTCTAAGGGAGTTATGTGCGAACTCAGCCCACGGTAAGAGATCAGCCCAATTATCTTGTGTATCCGAAACAAAACATCTTAGATATTGTTCTAATGATTGATTTACCCTTTCAGTCTGTCCATTGGTTTGCGGGTGATACCCGGAAGAAAAAAGAAGCGAGATATTGAGTCTTTGAGAAAAAGCTCGCCAAAACTTGGATACAAATTGGGATCCACGGTCGGACACAATTGAAACAGGAACCGCATGTATACGAAAGACTTCTTTGACGTAGATATCAGCTAGAGTTGCAGAGTTAGGGAGGCCCTTGAGGGGTATGAAATGGGCCTGCTTGGAGAACCTATCCACGATGACCAAGATGGTATTCATGCCATTGGAAATGGGACCAGGGACGTTCAGGAATGGGGAGCGGGCGTAGCAGACCAGAAGGCTTTTTTCGGATGGACTTATTACGAGCACAGATGGAACAAGATGAAACAAATTCCTTAATGTCGTTCAACATCTCTGGCCACCAGAAAGTACGTCTGATTAAATCGGTGGTTCTTCTGATCCCAGGGTGACCTGCCGACCTGGAAGCATGACCCCACTCCAGAATTTTTTGACGGAATTTGGTTGCCGCATATAGGCAGCCCTCAGGTACCTCCAGGCCCTCTGGAATCCGGGTTTGAGAGTCCAGAATTTTGTCCAAAATATCGAAGGAATTTGCTGCAATGATCAATATTGAAGGAAGAATCGTCTCAGGAAGGTCGTCGGATCGGTCTCCGGAAATGAATTGACGGGATAAAGCATCGGCCTTCAAATTCTTTGTACCAGGAATGTAAGAGATTACATAGTTGAATCTTGAGAAAAAAAGAGCCCAGCAAGCTTGACGGGAACCAAGGTGTCGAGCACCTTCAATATACAATAAATTCTTGTGGTCAGTAAGAATAAGGATCGGTTTCTCGGTACCTTTAAGAAGGTGTCTCCACTCTTGGAGTGCAAGTTTGATAGCCAAAAGTTCTCTATTACCTACATCATAGTTGATCTCCGCGGGGGAGAATTTCTTGGAAAAGTAGCCGCATGGATGCAGGTGATCTTGAGGAGAACGTCTTTGGGAGAGCACTGCCCCGGCTGCAATATCCGAAGCATCGACCTCCAACGTGAAGGGAAGGGAGGGGTCGGGGTGATGCAAAATGGGAGTGGTGGTGAAGGCCTTCTTTAAAGACTCGAAAGCAAGATCAGCCTCCGGTGGCCAGGAGGAAGGATCAGCATCTTTCTTGGTCAAAGCGGTAATAGGAGCAACCAGTGTGGAGAATTTGTGGATGAACCTACGATAATAATTGGCAAATCCAAGGAATCGCTGGATGGCTTTAAGCGACGTGGGCTGGGGCCAATCTAATACCGCCTTTAGTTTCTCAGGATCCATGGAAAATCCCTTCTCGGAGATTATATAACCCAGGAAGGAAGTAGAATTTTTGTGAAACATACACTTCTCCATCTTGGCATACAGACGATTCTGACGAAGCCGAGAGAGTACTAGCTTGGTATGCTGGATATGTTCAGGCAAGGATTTAGAAAAAATTAGTATATCATCAAGGTATACAATGACGAATAAATTGAGAACATCACGGAAAACCTCATTAACAAACTCCACCCCCGCAGGGGCGTTACAGAGTCCAAACGGCATTACTAGGTACTCATAATGGCCGTCGCGGGTGTTAAAGGCCGTTTTCCATTCGTCTCCTTCCCTTATGCATATCAGGTTGTAGGCACCCCGGAGTTCAAGTTTGGAGAAAATTGAGGCACCTTGTAGACGGTCAAACAATTCAGATATGAGTGGTAACGGGTAACGGTTCTTCTGTGTTATCTTATTCAAGCCTCTATAATCTATGCAGGGGCGAAGAGATCCGTCCTTTTTCTTTACAAAGAAGAACCCTGCCCCAGCAGGAGAGGTGGAGTTCTTAATAAAACCTTTTTTTTAAGTACTCCTGGATATACTCGGACATGGCTCGGGACTCAGGAAGGGACAGGGGGTAGGACTTGCCTTTAGGCAGAACGGCACCAGGAATCAGATCAATGGGACAATCGAAGGGACGATGTGGAGGAAGAGTCTCTGAACGGACCTTGTCGAAAACATCAATAAATTCATGGTAGACTTCTGGAAGGAACCCCTTGGAAGGATCCGCAGTCTCTAAGTCGGCAAGAGAGAGTGAAGTGAGAGCACAAGGAATGGCACATGGGGTAGACCAACGTATGGGTTGTTTATCAGTCCAGTCAATCACGGGATTGTGCAGTTGTAACCAGGGGAGACCCAAGATTACCTGTACAGATGGTGAATGAATGACGTCCAACGAGATTTGTTCCTTGTGTCCATCCTTGGTGGAACGGGTGAAGATCACGGACTCCAGGGTGATAAAGGTAGGCTGGAGTGGACGACCGTCTATCGCTTCGAGTCCTATGGGAGTGGACTTCCTAAGCAGTGGGATCCGGTGTTTTATTGCAAAATTCTGGTCCACGAAATTTCCTCCAGACCCAAAGTCGATGAAGGCAAGTGCAGAAATATGACTGTCCGTACCCTCCATTATGATAGGTAGAAGGATCCTTTTTGGCATACTTTCCTTGGAAGAGGAACAAGAAGATATGGTATCCAAAGCAACTCCATCATACCTTATAGGCCGCTGGCGTTCTCCTGGACGCGTAGGACAGCGGTCCGCCAAATGACCAGCTAGGCCACAATAAAGACATAGCCCCTCGCTTCTCCGTCGCTGTTTTTCTGTAAAGGACAAATGGTGAGTACCCAGCGGCATGGTGTCTGGTGCTTCAGGAACTGGAACAAAAGAAGGAGAGAGAGTAGGAGAGATAGGTATAGGTACAGGCATACGTGTAATCCAGCGTTCACTTCGTCTCACTTGGAGGCGTTGATCCACCCGTATACATGTAGAGATCAGATCCTCCAGGGCAGTGGGTCTTTCACATGCAGCCAATTGATCTTTCACGGAGTCAGAGAGGCCATGCCAGAAGGCTGCAGTTAAAGCCTCGTTGTTCCAACTGGTTTCCGCTGCAATAATCCGAAATTCAAGAGCGTACTTCGCGACGGTCCAGTGGCCCTGGGTGATATGAAAAAGAGAAGAGGCCGCAGTCACCTTGCGGCCAGGAGTGTCAAAAACCTGCTGAAACCTTTTTTTGAAAGAAATAAAGTTCTGAGTAAGTTCAGGCATTAACTCCCAGATAGGAGATGCCCAGGCCAGTGCATCTCCGGTTAACAATGAAAAGATATAAGCCACTTTAGACCTATCAGTAGAGAAGCGAGAAGGGGTTAATTCAAAGTGGACGTCACATTGGTTTAGAAAGCCTCGGCATCCTAGGGGTTCACCCGCATACTGATTGTGTGACGGAAGACGTGGTTCCTGGGGTATGTTTCCCACTAGAGTAGCAAAAGTTGTGGTTTGGCCAACCTCAGGGGGTCAATGTTTGTTGGGCTGAACATACTGTACTGTAACACTTGCGCGAGCCCACAAACAAGACCTGACCCCGGCACTGAGGTGGGAAGGACTGTGCCACACACCCACAGTAGCGGGGGCGAGCCCAGAAGGTGGTTTGTAGCGTTGCTGGGTCTGGGTATGTAGAAAGGGTTAATCCAATACTTGCCGGGGTCCGTGGGTTGGAGAGGTACACGTAGTTGGAGTCCGTAAGCCTGTGGTCTGGGGTTGGAGAGGTATTCGTCGTCATTATCCGTTAGCCAGGGGTCAAGAGCCAGAGAGAATCCAAATGCAAAGCCAGGTCGGTACACGAGAGGTTAACTGCAGAGAACCAGACAAGACTGGGCTGGACAAGACAGGCACACGCAAAGGCTACACAAGGTTATGTTCAGCAAGGTATCACAGGAAGAGGAAGTTTCTTATAGGAGACAGGAACCAGTAGGAGAGGGGGCAGAGTGGAGGCGGAGCGTCTGCAGATGCAAAGGATAGGCTGCAGGAGACAAGGGCTCACAGCAATCTTGACTCGCAGCTGGGGCTCGTTGCGCAACGTCACGCGTGCACGCCGCGCGCAGCGGAGGTGCGGTGTGACTGAGGGGGCGGAGCTAAGGTCTGTGACCTGGTAGAAGAGGAGCGGGTGCGCACGCGCTCTGTAAACAGAGCGGGGTTGCGCGCACCAGCGGGGGGCAGATCGGAGGCAGCAGCCGCTGCAGTACTTTTATGTAAAGAGGAGGAACCGCGCCGCAAGGGACGCAATCCCCGAATCCTCACAATTTGCACATTAAAAATAAAACAGTACTCAGCAAGCATATAGTAAATTAAAGTTCTAGTTACCCCTGCCAGGATGAAGGCACCCTCAATCTCATCTACATCCTCTGCGTCTTCCATGGGCAGCAACATTAAAATAAAAATACTATCTACTGGCCACTAACTTTAGCGATTAGTAAATGCTACAGTAATTAAGGGATTAACCCCACCAGCTACCAACCTAGGAGGCCTAACTCCCCTCCTTGGGGCAACTACACCCATCCCCCATCCCCTCTACCCCCAAAACCACACATACAAATGGGCAAAAGCCATGTGTTTGCAAAACAAAAATATACAAAATAAAATAACATTGACATAACAGTACAATACAAAACAAGCATTTGAGAATAAACCCAATGAATGGGCAACCTAAAAAAACAACCACCAAATAAAATGCATTAACAATTAAATAAAAACAAGCATTTGCCAATACACCCATTGATTGTCATTGTGGTAAACCATGCCCAAAATATGGGCATGGATTGCCACAATGGCAATTAATGGGCAACCTAAAATAAACATGACATTTTAATAAAAACAAACATTTGCCAATAAAGGCATTGATTATCAATGTGTTTATCTTACCCTGAAAAGGGTTGGAAGCAGAGGTCTCTGGAGACACCCGGCTTCAATCCGATGCAGTAAAAATATTTTGTTTTCTTTAGAGACACATCTAGGATTCCATCTCACCACCCTTCTGGTGGCAAATTCAGAATGTGCGAGTTGTAGCCAATGTGCATATCGAAGCTACCTGAATAGCTCGATATTTCCACAAATGCGAGTTTGAATGTTTTTTTTGAGTTACCACTCAGTTTGAGATTGTGAGAGTGCTACCGATCGGGAAGACGCAGTTCTTGAGTGAGTTTGGAATGTTACCTGAGCTTTCAGAATAGCTACACTTGCAAACTTGCTTGAGAAGTACTCAAAACTAGCGATAAGTCACTTACCAAATCTACTAGAATAGTCCCCTATATCTTTATTTATATAGTGCCATCTATGTATATAGCGCTTCACAGCAGTAATATATGTGACATAATAATATAATACATAATGGGAATAAAAGTAACATTAGGAAAAAGGAGTCCCTGCCCCTAAGAGCTTACAATCTAAGTGATAAGTTGAAAGAACGTTCAGAGTCAGTAAGAGGGTGTTTCGGTAAATGGGCCAAGGTCGATGTACAGCTGTGCCAGCTTTTATTCTAAAGCAGCGTACGCCGAACCGCTCTGAATACTGAGGCCCGACGCACTCTGTTTTCCAGCCATTTGGCAATTTACTCTTTTTTCAATCGTTTTTCTATTGTGCGCAGAAAATTGCATTTTAGCGTTGTCTTCAATACCGTCTAGAAACTCAAGTGGGCGATCGTGAGCTGTTGTCTTAAAAGTCTAATAGCAATTTTGTGTGCGCACAGTAATTGTAAATTTGAAGATTTATATTTGAAGCAGAGATTAACGTTACGAGTTCATACTGTATACAGTAGTCTGAGGCTCCTTAGCCATACACATAAAAAATATGAGGACACATACTGTACTGTATACAGGATACTAAAGGGAAAAGAAGTACAGTATTACAAAAATATAACGTCGCGTCTTCTTCCGAATATAAAATATTTTTTCCGCTCATGCGAATTTGAACCTTGTTGAAACGCATACTGTATGCTTGACATCATATTTCTATACTGTATGTATTGTTTATTAATCAAAACTTTTGCTTCAGTAGGCTTGCTCTTCTTTTCATACTGTTTTTATTTTATGCGCATGTGTGTATGTCTCATTGGAACCTTGTTGAAACGCATTTGCATGTCATCACATTTATGAGCATGCGTGTATGACTTCTCATTCAATTTGAATTTCTCGACATGGGCTTGCATAATAATTCTTGATATTCTAAGAATCAATCACTACTGTAGCTTTTTAATTCTACACTAGTCATGTACGTACTTTATGAGGTGGGTGGCATACTGTGTTTTTTATTTGGGGGTGTAGGGATCAAAATATTATGTTGACCTGTTGAAAATATTTATTTCTAACTAATAATCCAGCATACAGCGCTCTCCCCCTCCCCCCCGCACACACAAACAGAAGGCTAAAGTATCTCTACTTCTTATCGACACCTCTGCCAAACCATTCATTTGTATTTATTTGTATTGGAGAGAATGACTCCTCCATCCACCCCCCAACCCCGAAGCCATTCTTTAAAATCTTTGAGGCATTGTTTACGGTAATGCATGCGCACGTGTGATAATCCCTTTTCGAATGACTCCTCCACACCAAGAGCATTTCAAGATTACGGGCTGGTGGTAACTAGTACCTTCATTCCCGTGCCCTCCCCCCCCCCCACCACTTCACACACAAGCCTTACAACGTGAATAGAAATGTTTATCCACACCTTCCCAAATTTAATATGTTAATATGAAAAGCCCTTCTTGGCAACTAGTGTAGCCCACCCCTAACCACTTCAAACACAAACCCAAAACCTTCTTGAAGAATCCCCCCACACATTCGAAGTGAATTTCAAGTTCAAAGAAAAAAAAAAGAGGCATCCCTTTTTTAAGGACTGATTTAAAAAAAAACATAATCTGAATCATGTTTTTGATAAGTTAACAATTTTTGCCATTCTTTCTTTTTCTTTGGGGGGTGTGGGTGTTTCAATGATTATCGTGAATTTAAAGAATTTTTATTTTTATTTTATCAGGATGAAAAATACAAATAATCATGAATAATACAAATTACAGCCTTTATCTTCTTTGTACTGTAGTTCTTCTGTCAGTTGTAAATTAAGGGGCGGTGGTAACGGTAGCACCTTTCATCACTTCAGCATCACTTGACATTGATATCATGAAAATGGATAATCATGGAAGAATGAAAAATACAAATAATCATGAATAATACAAATTTATAATAATAAAAACAGTAATACAAATTGTCAGTCTTTATCTTCTTCTTCATGGCCGCTTTGCATTCTGTAGTTCATTGACAGAGGGGGGTTTGTCTAAATTATGACTGTTGATACACTATACACACAGTTCACTAATTTTACACATGATACCCACCCCCACCTTTCCTTTTGTAGTACAGCATCTCTGAAAAGAAAAAATGAGTGCAGTAACGTGCATTTATTGGCATTGCTTCAACTATAACTACAGCATATTGGACTATGCAGTTACTACTGTCAAACTATACTGTATACTGTGCAGTACACTACTGTATAACTGTATACTGTTCCAATATACTGGAACTCTATACTACATTATAACTACTGTATAACTACAAGATTTGTAGTGCAGCATCTCTGAAAAGAAAAGAAAAAATCACTGCAGTAAAGTACATATTAAAGACAATCTGTGCCATACTGTACTTACCTGTATCTTACTTGCTGCACCTGTACTTACCTTACTACAGTACTGTACTGTAACTTACTACTTTCCTGATGCCTGACTATTATGCTCTATCACAATGGGCAACACGGTCGCAATATGATCTATATATTTATTATATCTTTTGACGGTTAGTACATTGTTCAAAAACTCAGTATGCTATCCGCCAATTCATCCTTTTTGGACGGTTTCACCACTTTTCGGATATGATCCTTGAGCTGATGCCATACCATTTCGATAGGATTGAAATCTGGCGATCTGTAATTGGAGAGGGGAAAGAAGGAGAATTAGTTAAAGAGATACACAGTAAACAGTGTAAAAAATGAGAAACTGTTACCGTACTTACTCCGCTGGCGTCTTAATCCAGTTGATACTGCTGCCAAGAATATGCGCAAAAGACGCAGTGTGTTTGGGATCATTGTCCTGGAAGAACCGGTAACCATCTGGGAATCCACGTTTAATGTATTCCACAATCTCGGGCACTATTTGCTCTTGAAAAAATACTTTATTCATGATTCCTGTAACAAGAAAAGAAAAGTGCTCCAAATACAGCACACTAGTGCATAAGGCTACAGCATGTGACTTTGTGCATTATTTTACCGTCAAAGATGATGATGCATCCTGGTCCACGCCTAGAGATGGCACCCTACACATGCAGCTTCACTGGGTGTTTTGGACGCGGCGGTGGCAAATCTCTCAAGCGATACAGTTGACTCGTCAGTAAAGATGCAATCCTGAAAAGTCTCGCCTTTTTCGATCCATGCCCGTGCCTGGTCCACTCTTTTGATCTTGTTGGCGTCCCTTATCATAGCATATGCTCTGCAATGACAAGGAATAATTTTAGAGGTACAGTACAGTTAAACCACACTTTTACCTACAGTACTGTACTGTCCAGTACTAACCTTACACGTCCATATTTCCATCCCAATCTTTTTCTCATCGCTTTGATGCTGCTCTGAGATGCAATTATATTGTGTTGTTGCTCTAGAGCGTACTTGACCCTTTTGGCAGACCTCATCATTCTCTTCGCTTATTTGGTCAACCAGAAGAGTTGTCGCCCTACAGTGTAATGGAAAAACAATAATTAGTTACAGTGGGCCACAAGTACTGTACATACTGGATTACTGGCAGCTATATTCATCTGTGATGCTCCATCATTTATGCTCAGGCCTACAGTATGGATAAATATACAGCTAAATAAATTATTATATACAGTATATATATATATTATAATGTTACAGTATATTTATATCTATTACAATTTATATACTGTAGCTGTATATTTATATAACTATATTATATATATCTATTAGAATTAATATAGCTGTATATTTATATAACTATATTATATATCTATTATAATTTATATAGCTGTATATTTATATAACTATATTATATATATCTATTATAATTTATATTGCTGTATATTTATATAACTATATAATATATATATAATATAGTTATATAAATATACAGCAATATAAATTATAATAGATATATATAATATAGTTATATAAATATACAGCTATATAAATTATAATAGATATAATATAGTTTAATATAGTTATATAAATATACAGCAATATAAATTATAATAGATATATATAATATAGTTATATAAATATACAGCTATATAAATTATAATAGATATATAATATAGTTATATAAATATACAGCTATAGAAATTCTAATAGATATATATAATATAGTTATATAAATATACAGCTACAGTATATAAATTGTAATAGATATAAATATACTGTAACATTATAATATAATATTAAGTGTACTTTATGTGTGTGTCATACTGTTTACAGTAAACAGTATACTGTATACTGCATTGGGGGTTGTGAGTGAGTCATAATGAGTAATAATGAAGTGAGAGATAATTAAGGAAAGAGGTGCAACATACAATTTTTTCCCCTCAAATAATTGCTAGGAAAAAGGTACTGTTAAAAACAATAAGCCATTTAACCAGTAAAAGTGCTATTACAGTACTGTACGGTAAAGAAAACATATTGAAAATACTTTACTTACGCGGTAGTGACCGCTTGAAATTTTTGGCCTTACCGTGGGCATGATAGCTCACAGTGGCTGCTGGTACAATGAGGCCCGAAGTACTTAACCAGCATTGAATCGTTGTCCTCTCTTGTACATATTCTGTATTCTCATGCTGAGTTCCTTAGAAATCTTTTTAACCGGCATCGCTGCATTTAGAAAGAAATACAAGCTTAAGAATGTATATTCGATGTGTAGTCGATGTGTATTCAATGTGCAGTGAATCAACAAAATGGATGATGTATTTATACTTTAATGAGTCTCATTACAGAACGCCCACTTTTAACACCTGCACCTCGTGGCCATGCACGTGAAAAAAAATCAAACAGGGGCACAGTGTATAAAAGGTTACTCAAATTGCATAACCTACCACACGCTGATCTGTATCTGAACTTGCTCTTTTCCAGATACTGCATTGTGCTTTATTCCATCTGCATCCATGGATCATCCACGATACTACGGACGCAGGAACCCGCTTGATTCTGCTGTGCTGACCATGAAAAAGAGAAAGGCGGAAACCTTTTCCAAGCCAAAGCCAAAGCGAAAGGCCAAGGCTAATAAAGAAACCCTTCAGACGACTCCAAAGGCTAAGAATCGAGGGCCTTATTATGTAAAAAAAGAAATTTGCTGGAGTACAAAGAACGAAAAACAAATGGCAGCCACCCATTGACAGCGCTGTTCTCCCGGGAACCCCCAGGTAACCTGCTCCTGCACCCATCGACGCTGCTGGGAACCCCTATCTCATCCGCTCCAGCACCCACTCCGTCTGAAGAATATGTGTACATGTATGCCATTGATGAGGATGACATGACAACTAGAAACCAGGGGAAAGGGAAAAGAGAGGGGGAAGGGAAAGGGATAAGGAAAGCTTCCGCATCAGCTAAAGTAGAGTGGGTAATGGGTTGATAGTCAAAGATCATATACAGGTGCAAAAGGGGACAAGGGATAATGCAAACAAACAAACAAAAGATTCCCCCTTGAATGCACTCTGATAGATCAATAAGTAATTATGGAGTATATTAAAATCCTTTTAATCAATTATAAAATAGTAGTTGTACAGAGGGGTGTGGTGCAAAAATCCAGGGCCACCCCCTAATGACATACCAAATAATCTTCCTAAATAATTAAATACGGAAAGAGTCACTGCATCCAATCACATCGGTATTATTGCCACAGTGTACATTAATGAATTCCTACAGAACAGAGTGCTAACCTATGGTAAGGCTGCACTTTTGTCTAAAAAGTCACCAGTCTCTAATGAAATAAGGCTGCTGATGCTAAATCTGGAGGAAATGGATACCATGGCAGTAATGTAAAGTACCAAAACAGGCTGACTGTAATAATTAGCCTGTCAAACCTATTGTGATGATGTAGATCAAAAGACAGCGTGAATATCGCACTGCAGACACAGTCAGATCAATATGTATGGTTAGCATAATAAAATGGAGAAAAAACACCTAGCAAAAATATATAGTCCTGGAGAGGGCTAGCACAAAGTGTGCATATGTAGTGCCCTGAGGCACGGTTCACCGACCGTATCAAGTTATAGCCTCATAAACAGAAAACTATATATACACTTGCTTTTGTATGAAAAGAAATGTATGAGATAGCAACATATATCAAAGGAATAGCTAGTGTCCTCCATTGAACTGAAACACTGAGTATGAGTCTCACAGGGAGTATATATACTTGTGGTAAACAGGAAAGTAGCATCAAATACCAATCCTAGTTAGTCAAAGTCAGACTCATAGTGCAGCAGTTTAAATCAACTCACTGCCACGCCACACACATATATACAAAAGTCTCGATATGTAGCAACTGCATGGTAAAAGACTTACAGACATAGAGACACTTTAAATCATGAGTACCCCCTCTCAGAGCAAAATAGCATAATGTCAACATAAAAAGCTATAAAAGCGGTACACTTAGCTTCATTTCAGGTGTATCAAATGCTGAGTTATGCTGCCCAAAGGAGTGGGGGGACGGGGGACTGCAACAGCGGAGCAGCAGTAGTATAGCTGGAGCAGCTGGAGCCGCTGGAGCGCGTGTCAGTGTGGTCCGTGCTGTAGGGTGACGTCACGCCGTATGGTCACCTGACGTACGTTTCGCGCGTGTTCACGCTGTGACAAACGCCCCTCTTTTGTAGCGCTGACGTCTGTCTGGGTTCTTCCCGACACAGTCTTCTAGGGTTAATTATACAACAAACAGGAACATGCAAAGTATTACGTTGCTTAACTCAGGCTTCTGCCTGCTTTATTTTCATCCAAGTAAGGTACTGCAGCTTTAACATGTGTAGGTTAGAGGCACTCAGCCATTTTCATTCAGCGGTTCACTTATATCAGTTTCATAGCATTTCACACAGTGTCACTTTTAAGAAATAAAAACCAAATCATATAAAGAAATTCTATCCCTTTCAGGGATCTAACTACACATCAGAATCAGCCTCTAACTGCTGCTGGGCCAACTAACCTGGTTCCCTAGTTTAAAAGAAGGCCCTCTCATTTAGGGTCACTAGATAAAGCTTAGTCTTTTAGATACAGCAATAAAGATTTGTTTGTCTTATCTGTTCGTGGTGGGAACTTGGTCCCAAGTGTCCAGGCAAATCCTCTGGTACTGTGAAACTTGAAGGGGCCGTCCACCCCGAACTGGATTCTGGGGAGCAGCGACACCCCCAGCCCCTAGGCTCTAAGGAGAGAGACTGAAAAGCAAACCTCTCTGCTCTAAATACCTGTGCAAGTGATTAGAAGAGCAGGTGAGGGAGAACTAGACAAATTGTAAACTGTGGTCTGGATTTTCCATCCAGCAGCCTGAGTTAATGTGATGCTGTGGAATGGATCATTTTTAACTATTTCTGCACTTTCTGACCTAAAACGGGGCAGAAAGCTGCCTAACATCTTTGGACTATGTCACAGCGCTTTCTCAAAGGTGAGTGCATGTTGTGGGCATGCGCAATTTATAGCAGATGGTAGTCTTGGCAGACACGGGGAAATTTAACCCCTGTGCTGCCGGTTAGTAACTTGTCACAATGCCAGAAGCTGTCCATGTTGGTTAAATTCTGTGCAGGCAAAAAGCGTTTCAGCTATCTTTACAATAGTAAATGTAATATGTGTCAGCAGGGTGACTAACACACAAGTCCCACTACATAGAGGCTCATAATGAATTATACATATGCCCGGTAGTGGGAGGAGAAAAATAAGCTGATTAGCTGTTTGCTCAGCAATGGCTATAAAGCTATGTTAGGTCAATGTTAATGACATGCAAAGTCTTGTGCTGCTTGGGATCTCTATAAGGTATATATACATGCCCCATACTATGGGAAACATATTTTGCCATATAGCTATACGTTACAGAGATTACTGGAGTGAGTCATGCAATCCCAAGATGATAGGATCAATTGGGACAATAAATAACCACAAAATACAGATAAATGTAGAAACAGTGTTAATATAAGGATAAGGCAAATTGATCAGGTGGATACCTATTGAGCCCTGAAGTATAACTAAAACAGACCAAGGGAAATGGTAGGGCAAAGGGTAACAGGGTAAACGGGTTGAGCTGACAGGAATTGTGAAGCAAACGCACACTAGCAGAGCCTAGAACAAAGGCACACATACACTAAGCAAAGGGGTTCAAATAAAGGGAGAGAACACAAATTCCTCATTCAATCCCTTTGGGGTGAGGGTTCCTAAAGTGTAAATACAACGAGATTCTCGTTTAAGAATCTCGTTGTCCCAGTCTCCCCCTCTGCTATGGTTGGAAACAGCTTCGATGCCAATGAACTGTAAAACCGTAGCTAAGCCCTGATGGTGATTATGAACGTGATTGGCAATAGGAGTATCGCGGTGATTACGAATATCCCCGAGATGTTCCAATACTCTGTGTCGTAGCTGGCGTTTGGTTTTCCCAATGTATTTCTTATATAAAGCTATGTTAGGTCAATGTTAATGACATGCAAAGTCTTGTGCTGTTTGGGATCTCTATAAGGTATATATACATGCCCCATACTATGGGAAACATATATTGCCATATAGCTATACGTTACAGAGATCACTGAAAACAGAAAAAAGAGAACAAGAAAGTTCGTTTTCACCATCCAGAGTCCTCGACTGACTGGGACACCTCCAATGAGGAGAGTGATGGTGGTGAGAGAAGGGAACCAGGACTAGTTCAACCCCCCAGGGTGGGTTTTTTAGACCAGGATCCCCGCTACCCACCACCCCAAGACAGAGTAAGACCAGAAGAGGCAAGATGGCGTGGGTTGTGAGACAGAGACACTTGGGGCTACAGGGGGGGACCAAGGAGACGATCCCGTCGACGCTAACAATAGACCTTATTGATGATTTCGGTCAGGTCGTGAATTTGTCCAATGTGGTCCTCAGTGAGGATCAGATGGCGGTCCTGGAAAAGGGACTTTCTTTCTCACCCACTGAGGACTTCAGCAGATTCGATTGGATAAAAGACACGTATCTTTTCGGACGCAAAATGTTGTTGCATACATTTTTTAAGAGAAGAGCTCAAAACCAGCTAAGGGCAGTGGGGCAAGAAGACTTTGACGATCAATACTTAGAGAACATCAGCAATCTAGCAGCCCTAGAAGAGGAGAGTCTAAGGGTTCCTGGCGAAGGTCCCTTCTCTACCTTGAAACCTAAATCTAGATTTACACCTGCCCTTGAGATTTGTTCGAACGTAGCTACTTTTATTGGGTTAGTTACCGCCGACCTTGAACGCCTTAGGCCAAGATCTTCTCTGACTAATCTGAATCGTTCCGAAAGACAGGCATTGTCAGATTTAAAAACCAACACCCTTATCACGATCAAGCCCTCTGATAAAGGGGGTAATGTCGTGATAATGAACACCTCTGATTACGTTAAAGAAAACTTACGTTTATTATCTGACAGAAATTGCTATGCTCTCCTGAGAACTGACCCAACTATCACCTATCTGCGTGACCTGAAATTGATTCTGGATCAGGGTATTTACACCAAAGCCCTCTCTAAGAAGGAAAGTGAGGCACTCCTCAACAAAACCCTGAGGATGGCCACTTTCTACTCCCTCCCCAAGATACATAAAAGTCTTGAAGCCCCTCCTGGACAACCCGATTGTTTCAGGAATTTCAAACCTGACAGAACAATGTAGTGTGTATGTGGATCAGGTCCTTCGCCCCTTCGTGATTTCGTTGCCCTCTTATTTAAGGGATTCGAAGGATGCACTCAACAGACTTAAAGAGGTATCAATTGATGATGATACATTACTCGTCAGCCTGGATGTAGAATCCTTATATACATCGATAATACACGAAAAGGGCATCCAGGCCGTTGAGTATTACCTAGAAACACGAAGTTGTGATTTTAGTAACCACAACATGTTAGTGGTGGATCTATTAAGATTCATCCTCACTCATGTCTTTACTTTCGATGGTAAAATGTATCACCTGCTCCGTGGCACAGCCATGGGGACTACCTGTGCCCCCACCTACGCTAACCTATATTTGGGATGGTGGGAGGCAGAGGTGGTCTTCCAGGAGAGTTACCTTCTGTATACCTCATGCATTACACTGTGGATGAGGTATATAGACGATATCTTTGTTCTGTGGAGGGTCACCAAGTTGCTCTTTGATGAGTTTATTGGTAAGCTGAATATCAATTCCCTCAACCTCAGACTTACAACTGAGACTGACCATACAAGCATTACGTTCCTCGACCTCACTATCACTAGATCTCCCCAGGGAGCTCTAGTCACGTCCTTGCACCGTAAATCCACTGCTACCAACAGCCTCCTCAGAGCTGACAGTCACCACCATAAACACCAAATTAGGGGAATCCCCATAGGTCAGTTTCTACGCCTGAGGAGGAACTGTTCATCTCACGAGGACTTTGAGATACAAGCCTCTGCTACGAAGCTTAGATTTAAAGCCAGGGGGTACAGTAATAGATCCATTAAAAGAGCCTATCAAAGAGCTAGATCTACTGACAGGAACACACTTTTGGCCGACAAGGTGACTCCAGCGAATGAGAAACAGGTCATACGCTTTGTCGGTACATTTAATAACCAATGGTCAGAAATCACAAACATCCTGAACAAATATTGGTATGTTCTTCGTGAGGATGATGACCTGAGAGAGATACTTCACGAAAGAGCCACGCTAGTCAGCAGAAGAGCTACTAGTATTCGTGACCTGTTGGTTCATAACCACTACCAGAGACCTATTGCTGGTACATGGCTGGCGAACAGGTCCATTGGTTTTTTCAAATGTCACAATTGCAGAGCTTGTTCATCATGCACACCAACCAAAACATTCAATAACTGGAATGATACACACAGTTTCACCATAAAACAATTTATTAACTGTAGAACTGTGGGGGTCGTATACCAGATTATTTGCACCTGCAATAAGAAATACATTGGGAAAACCAAACGCCAGCTACGACACAGAGCATTGGAAAATCTCGGGGATATTCGTAATCACCGCGATACTCCTATTGCCAATCACGTTCATAATCACCATCAGGGCTTAGCAACGGTTTTACAGTTCATTGGCATCGAAGCTGTTTCCAACCATAGCAGAGGGGGAGACTGGGACAACGAGATTCTTAAACGAGAATCTCGTTGGATCTACACTTTAGGAACCCTCACCCCAAAGGGATTGAATGAGGAATTTGTGTTCTCTCCCTTTATTTGAACCCCTTTGCTTAGTGTACAGTATGTGTGCCTTTGTTCTAGGCTCTGCTAGTGTGCGTTTGCTTCACAATTCCTGTCAGCTCAACCCGTTTACCCTGTTACCCATTGCCCTAACGTTTCCCTTGGTCTGTTTTAGTTATACTTCAGGGCTCAATAGGTATCCACCTGATCAATTTGCCTTATCCTTATATTAACACTGTTTCTACATTTATATGTATTTTGTGGTTATTTATTGTGCCAATTGATCCTATCATCTTGGGATTGCATGACTCACTCCAGTAATCTCTGTAACGTATAGCTATATGGGAATATATGTTTCCCATAGTATGGGGCATGTATATATACCTTATAGAGATCCCAAGCAGCGCAAGACTTTGCATGTCATTAACATTGACCTTACATAGCTTTATAGCCATTGCTGAGCAAACAGTTAATCAGCTTATTTTTCTCCTCCCACTACCGGGCATATATATAATTCATTATGACCCTCTATGTAGTGGGACTTGTGTGTTAGTCACCCTGCTGACACATATTACATTTACTATTGTAAAGATAGCTGAAACGCTTTTTGCCTGCACAGAATTTAACCAACATGGACAGCTTCTGGCATTGTGACAAGTTACTAACCGGCAGCACATGGGTTAAATTTCCCCGTGTCTGCCAAGACTACCATCTGCTATAAATTGCGCATGCCCACAACATGCACTCACCTTTGAGAAAGCGCGAACATGCGCGAAACGTACATCAGGTGACCATACGGCGTGACGTCACCCTACAGCACGGACCACACTGACACGCGCTCCAGCGACTCCAGCTGCTCCAGCTATATTACTGCTGCTCTTCTGTTGCAGTCCCCCGTCCCCCACTCCTTTGGGCAGCATAACTCAGCATTTGATACACCTGAAATGAAGCTAAGTGTACCGCTTTTATAGCTTTTTATGCTGACATTATGCTATTTTGCTCTGAGAGGGGGTACTAATGATTTAAAGTGTCTCTATGTCTGTAAGTCTTTTACCATGCAGTTGCTACATATCGAGACTTTTGTATATATGTGTGTGGCGCGGCAGTGTGTTGATTTAAACTGCTGCACTATGAGTCTGAGTTTGACTAACTAGGATTGGTATTTGATGCTACTTTCCTGTTTACCACAAGTATATACAGTATACTCCCTGTGAGACTCATACTCAGTGTTTCAGTTCAATGGAGGACACTAGCTATTCCTTTGATATATGTTGCTATCTCATACATTTCTTTTCATACAAAGGCAAGTGTATATATAGTTTTCTGTTTATGAGGCTATAACTTGATACGGTCGGTGAACCGTGCCTCAGGGCACTACATATGCACACTTTGTGCTAGCCCTCTCCAGGACTATATATTTTTGCTAGGTGTTTTTTCTCCATTTTATTATGCTAACCATACATATTGATCTGACTGTGTCTGTAGTGCGAGATTCACGCTGTCTTTTGATCTCCATCATCTCAATAGGTTTGACAGGCTAATTATTACAGTCAGCCTGTTTTGGTACTTTACATTACTGCCATGGTATCCATTTCCTCCAGATTTAGCATCAGCAGCCTTATTTCATTAGAGACTGGTGACTTTTTAGACAAAAGATCAGCCCTACCATAGGTTAGCACTCTGTTCTGTAGGAATTCATTAATGTACACTGTGGCAATTATACGATGTGATTGGATGCAGTGACTCTTTCAGCCTCCTTCCGTATTTAATTATTTAGGAAGCTTATTTGTTATGTCATTAGGGGGTGTGTAACAGGGGACTTATCTCTGTTCAGTAATGTGCCTTTAATCCAGCAGTGTGGTGGTTAACCTCTGGTAGTTAATTACTAAACACCACCTGCCTGATTAGATGGCTTAGAAAGCCTGTCTTTTGAAACAGGAAGTGAGAACTCTTTAGCTGACACCTGAGCTGAACTTGGAGACACACTTGTCTTGAGCTCTGCCAAAAAGATAGCAGAGCTGCTTTCAAGACACAGGGAAAACTTCTAAACCTGTATGCTGACAAACCCTGAAGACAAGGGAGCTGAATCAGGGACAGTAAAGATTTTCCCTCCAAACCACAAGGACCAAATAAGTCTTTTAAAACCTGGATGCTGATATTTTCCGTGCACGCATGGGTGCGGATCCAGGAAGCTTACAAACAGATAAGACTTTTATTCTTAAGAGACTGCTTATATCTGCTTATTGCATGCTATGTTTGGGGCTGGGGAGAAATGCTTGACTAGGGAGATGTGAATTGATTGCATAGTGTTTTCACTAGAAATACTCCCAAGTGAACGAAATCTTTGTGTCCCCCCCCTTGTTTGGATGTTTTCCTGATAAAAAGGAAAAGGCACAATAAAGCCTTATTATAATTTCACATTATAAAGCCTCCTAATTGCGTACCTCTGTGAACGTCCGTCCACAGTTGGCCCTGGATTTTTGCACCACACCCCTCTGTACAACTACTATTTTATAATTGATTAAAAGGATTTTAATATACTCCATCATTACTTATTGATCTATCCGAGTGCATTCAAGAGGGAATTTTTTGTTTGTTTGATGACATGACAACTCCGTTAAGACCACAACAGGAGATGACAACACCGATAAGGCGACTACGACAGGAGGAAAGCATCCTCCCAGACCACCTACCCTCGCCCCCTCCCAGAAGCACACCCGCTCCCAGAATAACACCCACATACGCTTGCATTGAAACGGTGCCCGACATCAGCTTGCGCAACCTGCCCCAGCAAGTCAGGGAGAAATACAAGGTTGCAAGTGCTGGTATAGCCCACAAATATGCCCTGTCCATCTTCAAACACCACGTCAGTTATGAGGTGTACTGTACTTACTCCCAATTTTTTTTAAAAAGTTGATTCTTTTAAATTGTTTCATTGTGTCACCTTTTATAAGAAAATACAGTGTTTCTAAAACATACAGTCAGTAATGGTTGGTTAAAATCAGTCAGTCCCTTAAGAAGACTACAAAAATTTTCATGAATGGCTCAGGGGGGGGAGGGGGTGTTGATAAGCGGTTGCATTACCGTTGTCTTGTTAGTAAGACTTTGCGTGCGAGGCGGGTGGGGGAGTGGGGAACTGGTATTACATAGTTACATAATTACATAGTAGATGAGGTTGAAAAAAGACTTCCGTCCATCAAGTTCAACCTATGCTAAATTTAGACAACAGATACTTTATCCTATATCTATACTTATTGATCCAGAGGAAGGCAAACAAAAATCCCCATTAAGGGGAAAAATGAATTCCTTCCTGACTCCAAGAATTGGCAATCGGATTAATCCCTGGATCAACATCCTTCCCATGTATACTTATTTGGTATATCCCTGTATACCTTTCCCATCTAAACAGATGTCCAACCTTTTTTTGAACAAATCTATTGTATCTGCCATCACAGTCTCCATGGGTAATGAATTCCACATTTTAACTGCCCTTACTGTAAAGAACCCTTTCCTTTGTTGCTGGTGAAATTTATTTTCCTCCAACCTTAATAGATGGCCCCGAGTCCTTTGTACTGCCCGTGGGATGAATAGTTCTTTTGAAAGCTCCTTGTATTGTCCCTGAATATATTTGTATATAGATATCATATCCCCTCTTAGATGCCTCTTTTCTAATGTAAATAAATCTAATTTATATAGCCTCTCCTCATAAGATAGAATGTCCATCCCCTTATTAATTTGGTTGCTCTTCTCTGCACTCTCTCTAGTTCCATAATGTCTTTTCTTAGGATTGGTGCCCAAAATTGTACTCCATATTCAAGGTGTGGTCTTACTAATGCTTTGTAAAGGGGCATAATTATGTTTACTTCCCTTCCATCCATTGCCCGTTTGATGCAAGATAAGATCTTGTTTGCCTTTGCAGCTACTGCATGACATTGGGCACTATTGCTAAGCCTGCTGTCTACAAGCACTCCTAAATCCTTCTCCATCAAGGATTCCCCCAATATATCTCCATTTAATTTGTAAGTCGCCTTTTTATTCTTGCATCCCAAATGCATAACCTTACATTTATCTGTATTAAACCTCATCTGCCATTTACCTGCCCACGTTTCCAGTCTCTCCAAGTCCTTCTGAAGAGAAATTACACCCTGCTCTGATTCTATTACCTTACACAATTTAGTATCATCAGCAAAGATGGAGACTTTGCTCTCGATACCAACCTCAAGGTAATTAATAAACAGGTTAAAAAGCAGGGGTCCCAGTACCGATCCCTGAGGTACTCCACTCACGACTTTAGCCCAACCTGAAAAAGTTCCATTTATGACAACCCTCTGTTGTCTATCCTTTAACCAGTTTTCAATCCAGGTGCATATATTATTACTGAGTCCAACTTTCTTTATTTTGTACACCAACCTTTTGTGTGAAACCATATCAAAAGCCTTTCCAAAATCTAAGTAGACCACATCAACGGTATTACCCTGGTCTAGATTCCTACTTACCTCCTCAAAGAAACAAATAAGGTTAGTTTGGCAAGATCTATCCTTCATAAATCCATGCTGACTATTACTAATAATTTTATTTTCCATTAGGTATTCCTGAATATTATCCCGTATTAAACCTTCAAGTAGTTTCCCTACTATTGAAGTCAGGCTTACAGGTCTGTAATTTCCCGGTTGTGATCTAGCTCCCTTTTTAAATATAGGCACCACATCTGCTTTACGCCAATCTTGTAGTGCTGAGCCTGTGGAAATGGAGTCCTTGAATATTAAATATAATGGTTTTGCTATTACTAAGCTTAACTCCTTGAGAACTCTTGGATGTATGCCATCGGGGCCAGGTGCCTTATTAACTTAAAATTTTCAAGTTGCTTATGAACTTCTTCCTCAGTTAACCAATTGTTCATTAATATGGAGGTTGTGGCTTCCTCCTGCGGCACTACTATTGAACTTGATTCTTCCCTGGTAAACACAGAGGCAAAGAATTTGTTTAATACCTCAGCTTTTTCCTTATCTCCAATAATCTGCCTACCCATCTCACACTGAAAGGGTCCTATATTTTCTTTTCTCATTTTTTGGTTATTAAGGTACTTAAAGAATTTTTTAGGGTTGACCTTACTTTCTATTGCAATCCTTTTTTCATTATCCATTTTTGCTAATTTGATTGCCCTTTTGCAATTTTTGTTACATTCCTTATAATTCTGATACGATGTCTCTGTCCCTTCTGACTTAAAGAATCTAAACGCCTTCCTCTTCTTGTCCATTTCCTCCCGTACCTGTTTATTTAGCCACATTGGTTTTGACTTATTTCTTTTATACTTATTACCCAAGGGTATACACTGATAAGTGTGCTTTTCTAACAATATTTTAAAGACTGCCAATTTATCTTCTACATTTTTCCCTGCAAAAACATCATCCCATTGTATTACTACTAGATTAGACCTCAGTTTATTAAAATCTGCCTTTCCAAAATTGAAGGTCTTTGTTGAACCCAAGTAATCTGTTTTTTGATAATTTATTTCAAATGAGACCATGTTATGATCACTGTTACCCAAATGTTCCAGGACTTGAATATTTGTTATTACTTCTACATTGTTTGATATGACCAAATCTAGAACTACCCCTCTCCTGGTTGGTTCCTCAATAATTTGGGTCATATAATTGTCTTTAAGCACCCCCAAAAACCTGTTCCCTTTTGTTGTAACGCTAATCTCATTGCCCCAGTCTATGTCTGGATAATTAAAATCCCCCATTATGCAAACATGACCCAGTTTTGATGCCTTCTCCATTTGCAAAAGTATTTTAGCTTCCTCAATCTCACAGATATTTGGTGGTTTAAAGCATATTCCCACAAACATTTTCTTTATACTTTTACCTCCACTGCTAATTTCTATCCACAAAAGTCTCTACATTTTCATCATTCCCTTCATAGACATCATCCCTTATAATAGGTTTTAGATCCGGTTTAACATATAAACATAGTCCACCTCCCCTTCTATTTGTTCGATCCTTCCGAAAAAGAGAATAACCCTCTAAATTAACTATCCAGTCATGAGTTTCATCCCACCATGTTTCAGTAATGCCTATGCTATCATACCGCTCCCTTGCAGCTATTAATTAAAGCTCTCCCATTTTATCTGTCAGGCTTCTTGCATTAGCAAGCATGCATTTCAGTTTTTTTTCAGCCTGTACTATTATCTTATCTGCTCCTTCCTTTCTGCGCCCACTTTGTTTAGTCTTTAGAAGTTTTCTAGTATTTTCTAGTATTTACTATGGGTGTCTCACTGCTTGTCAAACTTGCACTTGCCCCCATTCTACCTCCATACCACCTTGTATCCTCATCTATTCCATTTAGTTCATTATCTGTTTCATTCCCCTCCCCCCTCCATCCTAGTTTAAAATCTCCTCCATACTTTTTAGCATTCTCCCTCCCCTATTGTCAGAGTGTGCAGGATTAGTTAGTAAACACAGTAAGGGCTTATCAGCCTTCAAGAATTTTCATGAATGGCTCGGGGGGGGGGGGGGAAGATGTGTTGTGTCTCTTGTTCACATACACGCATGAGCATAAATGTTATGACACGCATATGCGTTTCAACAAGGTTCCATGAGACATATACGCATGTGCATTAAATCAAAACAGTATTAAAACAATACATATAGAAAACATATACTGTATACTGTAGAATAAATACATACTGTATAGAATAAAAGATTATAATTTTTTATTTTTGGGGTTTCTTATACAGTATGTAAAAAAGTATTGTATATGAAAACAGCAGCATACTGTTTAAGGTTTTCTATAAAGCTCACAGTTATTCTATCCTAATCAATAAAAATGGCACTGTCACTAAATTGTTGCCTCCAGTACTTGGATTTTAAAATCAGATTCATCAATGCGCAAGCAACGTTACAAAAAGCGATATTATCCATCGAAATCCCTCCATTTGCCATTCTCCGCTTGATGACAATGTTTATTTTCTGAGGAAAAATTAAATTATTACTGGTACCGTATATTATATTTTTCCGTTATTGCTGTTGATAGATTGTTCTGTTGTTCAAAATGTATAACATAATGTTTTAACTCACAAAAAATAAAACAAAGTTGATTATTTTTTAAATTGTTTCATTGTTTCATTGTGCAACCTTTTGTAAAAATTTCAGTGTTTCAAAAACATACAGTAAATACTGTATAACATTAAAATCAGTCAGTCCCCTCAAGAAGGCCACAAATAATTTTCTCGGGGGGTGGGGGGGGCCGTCTCTTGTTAATATACACGCATGCGATTAATTGTGATGACACGCATATGTGTTCCAATGAGACATACTGTACAGTACACGCATGCGCCTAGCTGTCCACCAATTGTTCAGTATCTACTGTAGAAGCTGCTCAGCCAATGATATTGCTGGACTACATTTTCTCGAATTGTGACTAAAATAATAGAACTAAATAACCATAAGCAAAGCGATTGATTACAGGAGAACGGACCGATCTGCAGTAACTAATTGCTTGTCTGTGTGCATAATATATTGATAATTTAAAAAAAGAATAAAATACGGCAGCTTGAACTGCAGGTAGTGTACTGTACTGTAAGTACTGTAATACATGTACAGTACTGTAATACAGGTACAGTAGTGTAATCCGTGCAGTTACTGTTGTAAATTACCGTATACTGTATTTACCTTCATTATAGACTTTGCCAATCGGTTGGCGCCGAGCCACTGCCAGTCCTGTATTATTGATTATACACGTAGTTGACAGGTGACAGCGGGCCTGCTACACCTGTAGTTGAGAGCAGATGAAGCTGGAAATCTTCTTGGTACATGCAAGCTTGCTGGTATCTCTACGTGAAATCTTGTTCAGGCTGCAGGTATCCTGGCGGGGACAGATAGCAAGGGTTGCCGGTCACCAGGTTTTCACTGACGGTCGGACTGTTATTGTAAGCCGGTGCTGATGCTGGCACCGGCACAGGCGCTGTTCCATTGCTGGCCTGGGACTGATGAATCTTAGTTGGTTTTACCATGACCTTTCGCCTTTTGAAGTCTCCATGATCAAAGATACTGGAAAAATCTGGCACCACACACCAATAAAAGGGGGAGAAAAAACGGAGCACTACATCCAGTGCTGGCAAGCCAGTGAATAACAACAAGAGTGCGTTCCCACAATGAAAATTAAAGCTTATTTAATGGATCAAAAATACAAACAAAAAACACCAACGCGTTTCGGACTATAGATAGCCCTTTATCAAGGTGAATACCACACACCAATACCCTCCTCTAACTCCGTGTGCAGGAGCAATATGAAAAAAACACAGATCGATAATTAACACACGAGCATCTGGTGAAAATTTGTAAAAGTCATAATTTGAGATAAAATATTGATAAATTTGACCAACTGTGGCCATCTTATCATCTGCTGCATTAATTGCGGACCATATTAAATAAGCGTACGTTAGGTCGGGCTTTTTGCACACGTACTGCAGCAGTGTACTCATTTCAGAACAGTAGAAAACCAGTACTGTAATGTAAAAAAAACACTGTGAATTGAGTTTTTATTATGAAACCACTGTGGTTTCTTTTTTAAACACCTGCAAGTTGACACATTATTGTAGCACAAAGAGTGTACACATTAGAATTCATTACAATTCATGAATATCTGCCACCTGGCGAATATGCGCAGAATTGCCCCCAATTAAATCCGAACCATTATAATTAAACAGATCAACCGAGGATCAGCCGCGGGTGCTGGGCGGCGCGAATGCAGCATGAATGAGGGGATGCCCAATTTATTGCGTGTGGAATTCAGAAGATGCAACCGCTACGCTCTGAGAAATTTTAAAATAAAGGCTGGCGCAGCAGTATGAGGCGTCTAGTATCAGCCATTGAGCTACCCATATGCATCATTAAAGAGATGTGTTGTAAAATGGGTCATTGTCACGGGAGATCAATGCTTTTAACACAAAAATACCCGGGTCCTTTGATTGAGCAAAACATGAGATAAAATAAATTGTAATTTATTCACACAATGAACATACACAGCTTAATTTACAAAATAATACGAAAATACACTTAGTTACGATGTTACATCTGGTTACAGGAAAGATCTTAGATGGAATCGCAGACAAATCTTTTTACAGCATGTTGAACCTACCTCCTGACTGGCTGCACAGATTTTTTTAAACCTCATAAGTCCTATCTTTACACTGTGCAACCAATCACAGCGTGGGAACAAAACATCCCACCTATTGGCAAGGTTCACCCATACTTCAAGGAGCCTGGCAGAGGCTTCAAGGTATGCTGTGAGCATGTGCAAACTTTACCCTTAAGCCGATTAGCATACCTAGCCAAGCCCACTTCCCTTTTGACATCTTGTCTGCCTTCCCCTGACACCTGGACATATATCAGGGAAACCCATTTACCTCTGTCCCTCCCCCTCAACACTTGACAGGGTCAGTTTCTTTGAACTACCAGACACAGGGGAACCAAATCAGCAGGGTGGCTTTAGAAACCTGAGTCTAATTATGCATTGATTACTCACTGGGATTTCCTGCCATGCATTCTAAAGACTGGTACTTATACCCTAAATGTCACCTCCTGTTCTGGCCTGAATGAAAATCCCCTAAAGTCTATAATGTTAAAACAGTTAAACTAGGGTAACTTGAATTCATCAATTGTTATAAAGCTTTATAAAAATTGCGTGATAAAATTTTTAATGGTTTTACCCCAGCAGCGACCACCTCAAAACTCAGAGCTCTAGGATGCTCCCAGCCAAAGTTAGCTCACTGCTTATACACTATGCAGCAGGCTGCCGTGTTTTAAAAACTTTTTTTTCCTTTCTGCAGCTGGCAGTGAAACACTGTTGCAATGCACACACATGATACATAACATACATTACTTGTTACAACACTTCACAGCACTGCAGCCAATCTGGGCTGCTGAGCTGACACTCTACATGTTAACTTAAAAACCCCTATAACTCTCTTCATTTTATATCTGGGGAGAGAGGTATGGAACCCCTCACTGGGTTCTGGGATTTGGGCATATCCCGGGACATGTAATGTAACTCAGTTCCCTTCCCGGTCTTGCTGCCCTGGTTTGTGCTGAAGCAGGGAGATTTTGCGGTGAGCTGCAAACTGTTTTCTAAGGAGGATTTTATCCAGTGACCTGTGTTTCTCATGTCCTCAGGAGTCTTGGGAGATTCCTGAGTGCACGTTTCGGGGTAACCCGCAACATTGGCCCCCTGCAACCCCAACACACCCTGACAACATTTTACCATAAAATCATCCCTGAAACTCATGCCTTACACATCTCCACTGGTTAGCACTCCTGGAACAGTAAAAACTCACACATATCTTTATTTCACATTCAGTTAGATGCCACAATTGGGTTGAAGAGCTGATACTCACAATTCCCCAATAGGGCTCAGGGGCACCCAGCCGGGCCAAATACCTTTATTAATTGCCTGGGTACCCCTTCACCATCACAGTCATAAAAGTGGATAGAGAGCATGTCAGATATTGAGGGGAAGGGCATTCCATATGTGTTGGGCAGTGAGTGAGAGAGGTTTTAGAGAGGGCTTTAGATACAAAATGGGTAGACAAAAGATGGGAGCCAAAGGGGATAGTCGTATGAGCCATGTCAGAACCTGTAGAATCACCAAGAGAACACCAAGCAACTTCCATACAGAAACTATGGCGAGCGATGAGTGAGGGCTCAGAGATGCCTGATAAGGCTGGGCTGACCAATCAGGGATGCAGGCGGATCAGGAGGACTGCAGAGAGTCTCTCAGGATTGGTGCGGCTGACACAACCCAGGTGAGCACTGGTAGTACTCTGAGTGCGTCCGCGCAGTGTACGGGGGCGGAGCCTTACTGCAGGAGTGGAAACTGAAGAATGGATGCTGGGCGCGTGCTCTGTAAGTTGCACGTGCACGCGACCAGCGTTGGAGGAGGACACACGTGTGCACGCAGGACGGAGGGGCCGCGCCTCCCACTGAGAAGGAGGGGGAGCGGCGGGACCACTGAGGGGAGCGACCCTGCGGCGATGGAGGAGCTGACAGCCCGTGGATGTGGAGGCAGGTAAGCGGGTGTTGCGCTTCACGCCCTGAGTCTCCCTGAGGGTTGTCTGTGTGTTGCGCGGACATGCTGAGAAATCGGATTCCTAACACCCATATGCCAAAGGGCTGATATCCATCATATAACAGGACTTGATCCCAGAGAGAAGAGGGTTGGAAGAGTCTTATATCAGACAGTGGGAGGAAGATCTAGGAGTTCAGAGACACGAAGACATGGGAGAACATACTGTATGGGAAGCCACAGCATCCATTTCCATGAACACTATTATTAAGGAAAATAGCTACAAGCTACTGTACTGGTGGTACTTGACCCCATCCAAACTGAACAAAATATATGGACAGGTGTCTCCCCTATGTTGTGGATCTGCACAAAGGTTAAAAAGGGGAGGCAGGGCGACGGGATGGTGAATGGCAGCTTAGTGGTAGAGCTCCAGTCCCACCGGCGTCTATAAATCAATTTAAAGCAACAACAGCGGGTGTTTACTACCCATTCTCCCACAAAAGTATGTCTAAATGTCTAGAGATGGCAATGGTCAAAGCACTAAGGAAAAAAAACCAACCGGTCACCACATACTTTAAAAGCAAAGAACCGGCAAAAACAAGCAAAGCAGAGACCCCAGCACTTCCACCATACTCTGACCCAGAGATGGAGTTAGCAGATGAAGACCCTGAATCGGAGGATTTAGAAATCATGCGCCGCAAGGACATGAAAGAATTCTGCACCCACATGAAGAAATTCTTCAAATCTGAGCTGTGGGCATTGCGCAAAGATGTGGACGCACTAGGAGAGAGGACTGATGCCCTAGAGACCAAAGCAGATGAGACAACAGGAGCCTTAACGACTACCCAGTCCCAGATCTTTACACTAACACAGCAAGTTAAAACCCTGGAGGACAAGATTGAAGACGGAGAGAACAGAGACCGGAGATGCAATATTAGATTGCGAGGGGGCCCTGAGACTATCACAGACCCTGAGGAATTTACAGCAGGCTGGCTGGAACAGTTATTCCCAGACAAGACAGGGGGGGAGCGCCTCCTGGATAGATGTCATCGGGCACTGAGAGGAAAGCCCCAAAAAGGAGACCCCCCAGAGACATAGTGCTACGCTTCCACCACTACCGGGTCAAAGAAGAAACATGCAGAATCTCTAGGGAATCTAAGGTGATGGAATTCAACCAGGTTAAGTTCCAGGTATATCAGGACTTGTCCCCTGCTACCCTAGCTAAAAGACGTGCACTGGCCCCAGTCACAAGAATCCTAAGAGACAGAGATGTTCTCTACCGTTGGCTATTCCCCTGCGCTTTAATGGTATTAAAGAATGGGGTAGCTCACTGTGAGGATTCAGGGATCGCGGCATCCGCGCCCTGGTTCCCCTTCTCCTGCGGTTACTCCTGCTACCGTGGCGCGTGCCTCTCGCTGGCGTCACTCACCTTCGGCGGTCCTGGGGGTTCCCCGCCGTGCTCTGCGTCCTCGGATGCCCGCGGGATCTGCATTCCCGCATACGGCCGCCATATTCCCCAGCCGCGTGCCTGAACAGCGCGCGCCGGGTGAGGTTAATTTATTCACTGCTCTTGCAGTGAAGACCCGCCCCCAGCACACTAAGAGGACCTGCTACCAAGACAAGAGTCCTCACCTGCCTGCCAATCAAGGTGACCTATCCAGGATGGCTCCACGCAGTCCTCCAGGCCTGCCCCCACCTCTGATTGGCCAGTGACACTTTATAATGCCTGTCCTTCCTCTTACTCATTGCTCGACATAGTTTTCACTTGGATTACTACTCTGGCGTTTTCTCTCTTATTCTCTCAGGTTACGACTTGGCTTGGCGGACGTCTCTCTCTGGCTCTAGACCCCTGCTTGGACAAACGACCTTCCGGAATTCTCCAATCCCAGACTTTGGCTAACGGCAACGACAACGGCATTTCTACACCGGTACCGGCAAGTATTGCTAGCTAAAAACACCTGGCCTGGCAACGCCAAATCACCACACTCCGGACACGCTCCCTTTGCTGCGGGTGCGTGCTTCTATACGTTTCTCACCTCAGTGAAAGGAACGACGCTGGTCTGCGGGCAGCACCGGCGTAACACTCACACTCTCAAACGCGTGGATGATAGTGCTGATTTCCTTAAAAGATTGGCGAGTTTCGGAGCCTTCTTTGAGCCCCCCCAGACTGACGGCAGCCAAAGATGGAGCCCCAGCTCCCATGTGGAGCAGAGTGGGACCCAGCCATGCGGAGATCCGCTCTACGGGGGGGGGGGGGGAGGGGAGACTAGCTCTCCATAAAGTGATCCCATGCATTATTAACCCACCAAAGACTTAGCCAATGTTACCTGTACAGAGAACCCCCCGTCCAGAGCACCAGAGATTACCTTCGGAGACATATTTTGACACTGGAAATGGACAGCTAATCTACTACCTTACCCACGATCCGCATGTGTTTTTAAAGTGGCGCCCATCTTGCCTTGCTCCTTCCTCGTAGCAGGCGGGAGTTCTTCTGACTTTCGCGGGCTACCCGGATGACGTCACGGAGAACCACCCACATCTCGCGAGATTGGGACACAGACTGTGGAGGCTGCGGCGCCTTCCCGTGACGTCGCGGCGTCTTCCGGTGATGTCGCGGCAGTGAGGGGGGGACCAGAGGAGGCCCTGAGCAGGAGAAGCCGTGCGGCCAGATACGCCGGGAGAACTACAGAGGCGGACGCAGGGGACCTGCCCCAGTGGCTGCAGCGTCCCTCCCTTGACGCGGACGGGGCTGCTCTGATGCGCCGCAGCCCCCTCTGTCACGGGGGATGGGGAAGAGAGATGGGGGGGGAGAGAGATGGGGGGAGATGAGGTGAGAGATATGGGGGGAGATGAGGTGAGAGATATGGGGGGAGATGAGATGAGAGATATGGGGGGGTTGAGAGATATGGGGGGGGAGATGAGAGATATGGGGGGGTTGAGAAATATGGGAGGGGGAGATGAGATGAGAGATATGGGGAGGGGAGATGAGATGAGAGATATGGGGGGGATGAGAGATATGGGTGGGAGATGAGTGATATGGGGGGGAGATGAGATGAGAGATATGGGGGGAGATGAGGTGGGAGATATGGGGGGGATGAGAGATATGGGGACAGGGAGATGAGATGAGAGATATGGGGGGGGCGAGATGAGATGAGAGATGGGGGGGAGATGAGAGATGGGGGGGTTAGGTACTTAAGGGTTCACTTACAGGTCAAACATAATCCTCTTCGCTTATGTTCTTTGTTCATACTGTTTAGTTCGTTCGGACTGTTTAATATAGTTAGGTTAGATTGTTACTATCGTTAATATTGTTGGCATCGGAAGACGCTCTTAGACAATAGGGGACCGTTTACCATTGTTGACCTTATATAGCTCTCGTTATAGTGTCCTGTGACAAGCTGTTCAGTTCACCCGCTGTTGCGATTGCATACGGAACGGAGCCGGTGGGAATACCCGTGTCGGCGCGCAGGTGTTCCTCGTTTCGGTCCCTAAAATCAAGGGATCGCAGACAAGACCCAGGGAAGGCAGGTCCCAGCAGAAAGAGATGCTGGAACAGTGGCCCACTCCCTCGGGCGAAAGAGTCGCACTCGGGGGCCCCCGAGTCGGGCTCTTGTTTTTCCACGTTGTTTGTGATGTTATACATGTTTTGTTTTTAAGGTTTAATATGAGTTTTTTTCCTTGTGTATTCTCCTATGTAATGTCCTCCCCCCCCGACCCACCCTGCCCCCCCTCCCTCCCTCCTCCTTCCCCACACAGAGGGATATACCAACTCAGGTGCGACAGAAAGGTCACCATTCAGGGACATATCTTAAACATATCACCCCACCAAAAGAAAGATCGCTTTCTCAGATTATAAAAGAAAACAGGCAGACGTATTATTGTTACAAGAGACGCATTTTAGCAGGACTAATACTCCTAAACTCCTAGACAGAGAGTTCTCTCAGGTCTATCTGTCCTCAGCTTCTGTGAAAAAACAGGGGGTGGCTATACTGTTTAGAAATCAGACGCCATTTATTCTACAGTCAACTAAACGGGATACAGAGGGCCGATATATAATTGTTACAGGCACAATACGAGGTAAACCGATCACTCTGGCCTCTGCGAGCAGGACGCATCCTTCTTCGATCGGTTCTTTAAGATTTTAAACCACACAGCTAAGGGGAGTGTCCTGCTCGCGGGTGACATCAATATGGTCATGCATCCTCATATGGACAGATCAGGTGGGACAGGGGCCGTTAACAAAAAAGTTGGGATAGCGCTTCGTAGAGGCCTCAAAGCAAATCAATTAACTGATATCTGGAGAGAGTTGAACCCGACAAGTAGAGACTATACATTCTACTCCCATCCACATGGTACATACAGCAGAATCGATTACTTTTTTGTCTCATGTCAACTGGTTCCGATGGTCTCCCGGGCCGGGATCCATGATATTTCATGGTCAGACCACGCACCGATAGAGCTCAGGTGCAACAATATTCAGGTTATTAGACCTGGCGCGAACTGGAAACTAAATGAATCAATCCTAAAAATCCCTTCAGTGTGTGCGGATATTGGAAATGAAATAAAACAATTTTTCCAAATTAACTTAGGTTCAGTCAGTTCCCACTTAGTCTTATGGGAGGCTCATAAAGCAACGTTACGTGGCACACTAATTAATATCACGGCCAAAAGAAAAAGAGAGAGATACTAAAATTATCACGCTCCAATCAAAATTACATTCCCTCTCTTTAAAACACAAGAGCAGACCAGATCCTCAATCCTTACAGGATATAAAAAACACCAAAATTGAATTAAATCTCTTATTGACTTCTAGAGCGGAGAACTCACTGAGTTGGTCTAAGAGGAAATTTTACAAAAAGGCAAACAGACTGGACACAATGCTGGCACGTATGCTGCGAGATAGGCAGTCTAAATAACATAGCAGCCATACGCTTAAAATCCGGGACCACCACAACCAACCCGATGAAAATAGTGGAGGAATTTGGTTCTTTTTATGAATCCCTATACAATGGGGAAAAGGTGGCCCATAATCCCAAAACGAGCGGGGCTCTGCGAGATTTCCTAGCCGGCTCGAATCTAGTGAGATTGACAGACTCAGACAGAGCAGCCCTATGTGCAGACTTCACCATTGAGGAGCTCTCACAGGCAATTAAAGAACTAAAACCATCAAAGGCCCCCGGACCAGATGGCTTTTCGGGGTTATATTACAAAAAAATTGTCAAATTACTCACCCCGAGGCTGCTCCAAGTGTTTAACGCAATTTTAGCGGGAGCTCCTATCCCCAAGACAATGTTGCAGGCGTCTATTTCCCTAATTCATAAGCCTGGTAAGGATCCGCTGGACTGCAAAAGTTACAGGCCAATCTCATTAATCAATACAGATATCAAATTATACGCTAAATTACTAGCCAATAGACTCTGTCATATCCTACCCAGACTTATACAGCCAGATCAAGTCGGATTTATTAAAGGGAGGCAGGCAGCGGATAATACCCGACGATGTATTGATCTGACAGAATTGGCTAATAAAACAAACACTCAAAGTATGTTGTTAAGTCTAGATGCAGAAAAAGCTTTCGATAGGATAGACTGGCCTTATCTGAAGGAGACGCTTGCGGCATTCGGCTTTGGAGATCAGATGAGTGAGGTGATTCTCGCGCTTTACTCAGGCCCTACCGCCAGGGTCATACACCAGGGCTACCCCTCTATGCCGTTTCAAATAAAGAGCGGCACAAGACAGGGCTGCCCACTATCCCCCCTTTTATTCGCCCTTTGTATCGAACCACTGGAGGCACAAATCAGAGGCAACCCAGACATCTCAGGGTTAAACACGTATTCACAATCTCATAAAGCGGCCCTATACGCAGATGAAATCCTCTTGATCGTTACAAAACCTCTCACCTCCCTCCCAAATTTATTTGACCTATTGGACAGATTTTCAAGGCTCTCAGGGTTCAAAATAAACCAGTCTAAATCTGAGGCTCTTAGCATCAATCTCCCTAGACATACTGAGAAACTTTTACAACTGAACTTCAAATTTAATTGGCAAAAAAAAGGCATTAAATATCTGGGAGTCCATATTACTAAAGATACCACAGGCATCTATAAAGCGAATTATCCTAATCTGATTCGGACTCTAAAATCTGATTTATATACAGTAGATGGACCTCTCAGAGAATTTCCTGGATCGGTAGGATACATAGCGTTAAAATGAATTTACTCCCCCGTATCCTCTACCTTTTCCAAACACTACCTGTACCACTCAAAACGAAGGAAATACTCTCACTTCAATCTGAGATATCTAATTTTATAAGGGGGGGGGGGGGAAACGAGAGTTAATAAACCGAATATGAAAAGACCTGTCCTGGCAGGCGGGTTAGCGTGCCCTGTCTGTTATCATACTACAAAGCGGCACAATAAAGCCAAATTGTTCAATGGCAATCCAACCCAAATTTGAAACGCTGGGTGGATCTTGAAAGCGCTGCATGTTCCCCATTGGAACTCCGTAGCCTGATTTGGTTGCCCAAAACAGCACAAAAATTTGCTGCCACACCGCTCTCCTCAATGACCAACTCACTATCGATCTGGGAGGCAAATAAGCTGAGACATTCCCTCATGACAAAACATTCCATGATGACCCCCTTGTGGAATAATTCTATGTTCGCTCCGGGCCTGATAGGTAGTAATATTTCAATCTGGAAACAGAAAGGTTATAAACGTATTCGAGACCTGGAGGGTTATAATAGGAAGATCAAAACATTCGATCATATTAGACTTGAAAAAGATATGCCTCATTCAGAATTCTTTAGATATCTCCAGGTCAGAGCGTTTTACAATAAATTCGCCCCATATCCCCCATTGACATCTTTCGAAAAGCTCTGTCTGGCAGAAACAGACACTACGGGACTCATCTCACAATTATATAGAGAAGTAATCGGTTCCGCTGCATGGGAGCCACAAGTACCCTCCTTCCAATCCCAATGGGAGACTGATTTAGGTGAGACTCTTGAGGAGGAGGAGTGGAATGCTATTTATCTAGCAACAGCAAAGAGCTCTATTTGCTCCACTCTGATGGAGAACGCATATAAAGTCCTCATGAGATGGTATCTCACCCCGCTGAAATTATCTCGGTTTGTGCAGGGTTCCTGCCTGCTGTGCCCAAGACAGTGTGGAAGAACAGCAGACCTGTTATATATGCTGTGGTCTTGCCCGTGGATCTCCCCACTATGGGAAACCATTAGAAATTGGATTAAGAGGATTTTTGACCTCGAAATTCCACCTGACTCATGGCTGTTCCTTTTGAACAGACCATTAACGGGCCTTACCAAAGCAAATAATAAACTAATCGCACATTTTGCAATAGCCACACGGTGCGAGATTGCAACATTATGGAAACGCCCTGACATTCCAAATATCCCAAAGATACTGAACCGAATGTGGTTTATATGCCAGATGGAGAAGTTAACGAGTTTAGTTAACGACACTGGCACCAATTTCCTAAAAGTCGCATTGGACGCATTGGCTGGCCCAGACGGATATCCCAGGGGTTGAGAAAGAATCGATTTGGCTTTGATAGAAACGAATGCGTTCTGCTTGGGAGGGGCTAATCCTACCCAACATAGGGGGGCAGAACGCGAACCAGTAGCACCCCAGAGTCGTCCAATCAATGCTAAATGGGGTTTGCCACCCATAAGTGCAGCTCCAGTCCCGACCGTAACATGGCAAACACAGAGTGAAGCACCACAGATCTTCATATCATTTCCCTCCCCTCTCCATCCCTCCTCCCCCCTACCCTCTTTTTTTTTTTTTCTGTGTTGTGTGTTGTGTTTAATAAGTTATGAATAATGTTTACCAACATTGTCCCAACCCTTATTATTTACACCAGTCACAAGATTGTTCAGCTAATATACTAACAGGCAGTGAGCCGCCCGACCGATTAGGGCTCGAAAAGTCGGACAGTCCCACCTAACATGTGTTGTAAGATTAATTCTCTCGCAGTCATATTACAAATGATATGTATGTTATGTTGTACTATATCTTTGAAAAACTCAATAAAATTTAAGTTATAAAAAAAAAAAAAAAATTATAGAAGCAGGTTTCCCAATTACATAACAGGGTTCTGAGAACTTGGCGACACCAGACTGAGGATGGAATAACAAATAATCCAATAAAAGATATACCCAATAGAGAACGTAAACTCTCAAAACATATCCTGTCAGCAACTAGATGTAGCATAATGGTTCCATGGCAAAAATCAGCCCCTAGCGTCCAAAAAGTAATAGAAAAATATGGCAAACCATATGTTATGAAAAAATGACATTGATTCCTAATAATAATGTCAAGAGGTTCACAGCTGTTTGGAAACCGTGGCTGTATGAGATGACAGCAACATGGATAGACACTAGACTCTACACTATATAGTATTGGGACAGGAGGTGCAGTGTAGTTGCATCAATAGTGACATGTCGTGCTAATCTGTATGTTGCGCGTGTAATTCTAAATATGCTTCCCCCACACCCTCTTAACCCCATTGTTTCTGTATCCAAAATTACTCTCTTATTTTGTGAACAGAATAAAATACAAATTCATATTTAAAAATAATTAACAATAATTAATGCCATATGTAGTTTGCGATCACAAAGGTATGTTCACAAGTCACAAAGACAAAAGGCAGTGTCTTAAGGATACCTCTTCATAGAACGTCATGTTCATACTGTATGCTATTGCCATGGGTTTATTTTAAATGGGTATGATGTATGATGACAGCAGTTTTTTTTTCTTTGTCTCTGATTTCAAATGAAATAGTCTGTAGTGGGGTCTCTTGCATATGTATGTAATGTAGGTGTGCATTTAATTAGTATTAGAATGGCATCTGGTAAGATTAATCAATTTCTTTGAAACTTAGTTTTGCATCTTACAGTAGGTAACTAGTTGATCTGCATCTGCTCTTTTGCTTGTCCTACAATTACTAATGAATGTGTAATTAATATTTTATTAGACAGCTGTTATCATTTTGGACACTGAACAGAAGTTATTGTTGCACTTATATCCTGAGATCTCATTTTTGAGAAGGGAATGTGACATCTCATTTAATGTTTGCAGAATATACACTATATTATGTTATTGTTTTGGCAGTCTCCTAACGGATGCCATAAAACATGCTAAGTGTAGCCGTGTCCCCCTGCTCCACCCCTTACCTCTGATGTGGGCACGGGGCAGGGGGGGCTAAGGCAGCTGCGGAAGCGGTTGGGGAATCCCCCTTGACTACGACAGGGGTAGCGAGGGGCAGGGCAGCAGCAGGAGGAGAAAGAGTATGCCGCTAGGGTGCCTGGAGCTGCCGGAGCTCCGGGGCAGACGCATAGGAGATCCCCGCCATGTTTATTAATTTGCCACGCATGCGCAGTGGAGTAGAGATATCCCAGTGGAGAGCAGTGACTGGTGCATGCGCAGAAGCTGGGCAAGAGCAGTGGCAATGATGTATATGCTCCGCAGGGGAACTACATTTCCTAGAATGCAACAAGATGCTTAGATCAGGTGGCGCAGCTCAACCAATACGGCAGCTAGGATGTTCTGAGAGGGTTTGTTACATTTGGCGCGCTCAGAGAGCGAGGCAGGCAGTCGGGAGAAGGACGGAAAGGGTGAAGGTAATGTCTAGGGAGCAGTGCTCCACTTGACTAGACCAGATTTCCCCCCAGGTCCAAGATAGATCAACGACTCACTGTAATTTGTGTATGATGCAGAGAAAGGCCTTAGATAGGGACCCTTCCCCAGTAGTGTGTCAGTGAGAGATATCAGCAGCAGAACACTGCACAAGTGGTGAAGTATAGCCTTCAGTCTGGGACCAGATTCAGGACACATTATCAGACACTATTTTAAAAGGGTACAATCCAGCTGGAGGCACCTCCAGGGACTACCGCCTGAGGATCAGTGCAGAAAGGATCCACCAGATCACTGCGTGGGACCACATTGAGGATCCACTGAGTTCATCACTTATTGACCTGGTCTGGACTGAGACCAGGGAGTTATTATTCACGTGCACCAACGGTCAAACACACGGTGTGTAGCGCTATCCCACACATGCTCTTTGGGGAGGGACTAGTCTGTGGACACCAAGGGGTTAAGTGCCCAGGCACTCCAGTACTTTGGGGATTCCGGTCAGGAGGTATTACTTTGTGGGTGCGGTCTTGCAGAGCCTGGTTATTCTTGTGTTGTGGATTATATGTCAGTAAATACTGTTGTTATATACCTGTGTGTAATTATTGTGTATATTGGTTCCGTTTAGGGGCTCCTCCCATATCGCTGGGATCCCTCATCGGTGGAGGCGCTGCACCGAGGAGAACAAATGATACCCTAGGCTCCCAGTGGCGAAGACTCAGGCCTTCTGGTAGCCAAACAGTTGACAGCAGTACTGGTAGTTCCCCTTTCGGGGAAATGGGGTTATATAAGCATAAGGTATACAGTATGTATTCTTATACTGCATTTCTCTGCTAGCGAAAACTCTAGTATAGATTTCAGTTTTTATGCACATTTTTAATTGCTATCCTACAATGAATTTAAAACATTGTAACCATACAGATCACTGAAAATCATGTTAAATATTGCAACATTTTACATGGTTATAGAAATTCAAATATCAAATGACGAGAAGAATATTAAATACATAAGAGCCATTAGGAGTTGGAAAGGTTCAGTGTTGTAAAATGTAATTACTGGAAATAAAAACCAACGGGTGGACTTAAATTAATTGAGACTTGCAATAAAAAAGGGAAAGATGGCTGAGTGATTGGGATTCAGATGTATTGTAAATAAAATAAATGATAACTGCCCCTTGAAAGAAGTACAAATGGTGGGATATTTTACACAAGACTTGATGCAGAATCATTGAAACAAATGGTAAGGCACGTCATTTGTTTAACGCATACCATTTATTTTGGTATTTGTGCAACACTGATGTGCTAAACTTAGGGAGCAATAATGTCTGCTATATCTGTAGGTATTGGCAGATATTGTGGTCAGCAATAACCCATAGAAAATAGAATTCCGTTTGGGAGTCTATTAATAGACACCTTTTCTTTTCTGCTTCCACTGTACATACATTTGCACTGTTTCATGTACCATGAAGTGGCATAGCTTCAAGCCCATTCAGTTTCATCCTTTTTATTTGTGTACTATTGTGCATACTAGTGTGAGGTGTCAAAACCAATATACATTTCTATTTACACTCTGGGTATGGCAACATTGACAGAAATGACAGATAACATTTCTGGCAGTGGGAAGGTCCTAAACTATTGAGGAGATTACAATAATAAAAAAAGCAAATTGTTAAGGAATATTGTGCACTATGTTTGAACAATTTAAATATCTAGTTACACCCATATAATATTATAGTGTATATGTGTGCATACAGTATTTGTGTTTAAATATTTAATTGAAATTAGCAACAGATGGTTCTTTCATGTGATGTGTAGGAAAAATAAAGAAAAGTACAGTTGGTTGTCCATATGGAATAAGCAGCTGTTTTATTGATGGTTCTTTCTTCAGATTCTAACCTTGCTTTACAGTCTGCTATCATTGCTGTGATCATATGTGAGTTGTCCTTTTCATTTGCATTACTTTTGTAGTGTGTGCTCGGGAACAGAGATGATAATGTGTTACATCAGCGGTGCGCGAAGTGGGGGGCGGGAGAATTTCAGGGGGGGGGGGGGCGCGGCAGCTACAGAGGTCCCGCGCTCTCCCCCAAGGCACTTAAATTAAGTCGCCATGGTAACTGGCGTCAAATGAAGTCATTTGACGTCACGTTGCCATGGTAACGTAACGTCATTTGACACCGGAGCCGAGGAGGAGAGGGGGCGCAAGGCAGGAGGTAAGGAGGCAGGGGGGGGGGCACAAGTTATAATCTTTGCGCACCCCTGTATTACATAATGCATTTGTTGGGGGTGATTATTTAAAAAGTCCTTGCTGGAAAAATGATTCAAAACACTGCACCACATTTATCAAAGAAAAACATCACTATTTTAATGAATACCAATGTTCATTTCAACTTTGATACAGTAAATGCCATTCAGTAGTTTAGCAAGTTGGAAATTTGATGAATAACCTTATTATTTATTATGCATATGAAAACGAAAACTGCCACCAAAAGACACAATTACTGTAGCACAACGATGCTCACCCCACAAAAATACACAGTAAATTATAAGTGAACGAATATTTTGCCTGGATGGCTGATGGTGGAATGGTCCCATGTGGTCCTGTCATCTGCAAACTGACCTTATTGGAGCAGTCTTAACGGAGGCTGTGTATCAACACAAAGAAAGTACACACAGAAGGTGGTTTTGAGGCTTGGTTCCATTCGGCTTGCGTTTGAGTTAAACGTAAGATATTTTTTATATATATTTGACGAAAATTGTTGGCCAGAAACGTTTACACAAACATTAGACTTGGCAAATTTTTATGACACAAATACAAGATACAAAAGTGACAAACAGAGATGCAGAGTTTACAATCTGTGTCATGTAACTTCTATTATTGTCGCTATCTAAATCTCAAGGTGACGAAAATGGCACAAAACTTGGAGGAAAGACTTTAATACTTAGACATAATAAGCTGTAGCAAACTCTGTGTCTCCCTGCATCATACTGTATTTGTAACTTGTACTGTATTTGCATTTAAAAAAATCTGAAGTGGAGTAATCATTTCTGTCTAACAATTTGCGTCACATGTAAGAAATACTTGCATAAGTTTGACGCAAATGCGAGCAGAAAATGGAGCAATACGTTAAAACAAACTTCTATTTGCACTTTTTTATGTTACATCTCCTCCATGGTGTATATTTAATGACTCCATCTGCAAAAGAAACATACTATAGCACCCCATATTAATATGATCTTAAAGCTGCAATCCCATCTACTGTAGAAGCCTATATGAGTTTAAGTCATATTGGGTGCTTCGTACTAAGCATTGGAAATGGCTTTTTTAGCTCAAAATTAGTTCAGTGAAATCTCATATTAAACTGCACCGGTGTGCACCTGCTGTATGTACAAACCTGAAATTTAAATGTTTTAGTAGCGTCATCAGCTTCATAGGCACTGTCTTTTATTTCTGGACCTGTTTATTTAGTTTTTACAACATGAAATATACATATGGCATTCTCCCCCCCTGCACCTCACATCACTCTCCCCCCCTTCACATCACCCCCCTGCATATCACCTCCCCTGCACATCACCCCCCAGCACCTCACATCACTCCCCTGCACCTCCCTCCCCTGCACCTCACTCCTCTGCACCTCACTCCCCTGCATCTCACTCCCCTGCACCTCACCCCCCTGCACCTCACCTCAATGCACCTCACCTCACCCCCTGCACATATCCCCCCCTGCACATCACCCCCCCTTGCACATATCCCCCCGCACCTCACATCACCCCTTGCACCTCCTCACCTCCTCACCTCACATCAGCCTCTGCACCTCACCTCAGATCACAGCGGGACTGCGCGCACGCAAGCAGCGGGCACCGGAAGTGCCGCACTGCAAGAGCGTGCAGTCTTGAGAGCAGGCTGGGGGGGAGGAGGGGGAGAGCGGGCTCGGCTCGTGGGGGGAGGGAGAGGGGGCTCGGCTCGCGGGGGGAGGAACAGCGGACTCGGGGGAGGGAGAGTGGACTCGGGAGGAGGGGGGGGAAAGCCGCCGCGTGTTGTGCAGGCCTGGCATCTACTATATATTTCTGAAAGCACTGTATGTCTGCGTCCCTAGCGGCAATCTCATTGGTCCCTTGGCCCGCCCGCCCCCGCACACCTCTCATTGGGCTCACACACTCACACCACCCCCTTGGCCCGCCCCCCCACACCTCTCATTGGCCGGAGGCGGAGTGACGGGCCAAAGGTCCAAAAAAAACAAAAAAAACACACACACACACCTCTGTCCTCTCCCCCCCCCATCACACTCACCTCCCCCCCTCCCCGGTGCTCACCTCCCTCCCGCTCCACTCCCTCCCCGGCGGGGGGACACGCGCCCACCTAAGACGCGCCCGGAAGCCGCTCCACTCCCTCCCGCTCCACTCCCGCACTCACCTCGCTCCCTCCCGCTCCACTCCCGCACTCACCTCCCTCCCGCTCCACTCACGCACTCACCTCCCTCCTGCTCCACTCCCGCACTCACCTCCCTCCCGCTCCACTCCCTCCCGCTCCACACCACTCCCTCCCGCTACACACCACTCCCTCCCGCTCCACTCCCGCACTCACCTCCCGCTCCACTCACCTCCCTCCCGCTACACACCACTCCCTCCCGCTACACACCACTCCCTCCCGCTACACTCCCGCACTCACCTCCCCCCCCTCCTGTCCACTGTCTGTCCCCCCCCTCCTGTCCACTGTCCGTCCCCCCCTCCTGTCCACTGTCCGTCCCCCCCTCCTGTTTACTGTCCATCCCCCCCCTCTGTCTATTGTCCGTCCCCCCCTCCTGTCTACTGTCCGTCAAACCCCCCTCCTGTCTACTGTCCCCCCCTGTCCACTGTTCGTCCCCCCCCTCCTGTCCATTGTTCGTCCCCCCCTCCTGTCCACTGTTCGTCCCCCCCCTCCTGTCCACTGTTCGTCCCCCCCCTCCTGTCCACTGTTCGTCCCCCCCTTCCTGTCCACTGTTCGTCCCCCCCCTCCTGTCCACTGTTCGTCCCCCCCCTCCTGTCCACTGTTCGTCCCCCCCTCCTGTCCACTGTTCGTCCCTCCCCTCTGGGGAGAACGGAGAAAGAGGGAGAGAGAAGGGGGCGGGAAATTTAACTCACGGGCAACGCCGGGTCTCTCTCCAACTCACCTCTCCCCCTCAGCGCTCCAACTCACCTCTCTCCCTCCCCGCCGGTGCTCCAACTCACCTCCCTCCCCGGTGGGGGAACAGACAGGCTGCCTCGCGGCGCCTAAGATGGCGGCGCCCGGAAGGACTCCCTTCCTTCCTCGCGGTGCCGAGTGAGAAGATGGCGGCGCCCGGAAGTACAGGTATGTGTCGCGTGTGTGTCACTCCCCCATTTCCACCCCCCCACTTCCCACCCCCCACTTCTCCCCCCCCTACTTCTCCCCCCCCACTTCTTTCCCCCCCACCTCCCAGAGCACGCTCTCTACGGCTCAACATCCCCGAGGAGCAGGAGGAGGGCGGCAGGGAGTTAATACCTCCTTTGTGCCACCGGGAGTCGGCGGAGGCCACGAGGGGGGAGAGAACCAGTGGCAGCCCAAGGAGCGCGGCATGCTGCCAGGTGAGGAAATGCAGGGGGAGGAATCCATGCCTTTGACGCCCCCCCCCTGCCTTTGATGCCCCCCCCTGCCTTTTACACCCCCCCTGCCTTTGAAGCCCCCCCCCTGCCTTTGACGACCCTCCCCCTGCTTTTGACGACCCTGCCTTTGACGGCCCCCCCCTGCCTTTGACGCCCCCCCCCTGCCTTTGACGCCCCTCCCCTGCCTTTGACGCCCCCCCCCGCCTTTGACGCCCCCCTGCCTTTGACGCCCCCCCCCTGCCTCCGGCCAATGCCGAGTATACACACACACACCTCTCCTCCTCCCCATCACACTCCCCTCCCCGGTGCTCACTCCCCCTGCCTTTCACGCCCCGCCTCCGGCCAACGCCGAGTATACACACACACACACACTGACTAACACACGTACTGACGCACGCACACAACCCCTGGCAGCCACACGCACACAACCCCTGACAGCCACATGCACACACACCCTGACGCACGCACACACACTGACTGACACACACACACACGCACACTAACTGACGCGCACACACACACACACACTGACTGACACTCGCACACTGACTGACGCGCACACACACACACACACTGACTGACACACATACTGACTGACACACACACTGACTGACAACACACACACACACTGACTGACACACACACACACACACTGACTGACACACACACACACACACACTGACTGACACACACACACACACACACACTGACTGACACACACACACACACACACACTGACTGACACACACACACACACACACTGACACACTGACACACACACACACACACACACACTGACACACACACACACACACACACACACACACACTGACTGACACACACACACACACTGACTGACACACACACACACACACACTGACTGACACACACACACACTGACTCACACACACACACACTGACTTACACACACACTGACTCACACACACACACTGACTCACACACACACACACTGACTGACACACTCTGACTGACTGACACACACACTGACTGACTGACACACACACTGACTGACTGACTGACACACACACTGACAGACTGACACACACACTGACTGACTGACACACACACTGACTGACGCGCGCACACACTAACTGACTGACACACACACTGACTGACACACACACACTGACTGCGCACACACACACACACACACCGACTGACACACACACACCGACTGACGCGCGCGCACACACCCCCACACACATTGACTGACGCACGCACACACACACTGACTGACGCACGCGCACACACACACTGACTGAGGCACACACACACACACACTGCATGAAGCTGTAAAGGAGGGAGGGGGGAGACTGGATTGATGTGAATGGGGGACAAACAGAGAGAGGGGGGAAGAGAGAGAGAGGAGCGGGAACATTACATCCCGGGCAACGCCGGGTCTCTCAGCTAGTAGACAATACAATGTAATTAATAATATGAAAACTGGTGCAGATCAAACAGGCAGTTTAAAAAAAATAATATACAGTAGTGATCAGTGTGGAAGACATTCATGAAAAAAAATTACAATGTTTTTCTGCAAGGAATTGAGAATAATAACTGAAAACATTTAACAAAAAGGGATATGGTGAAAACTGCAGGTTTCTGCCACTAATTGTTCCACACTTCTTAAGAGAAATTGTTTTGAGAAAGGCACCAGAAAAGCAAAATGTGATTAATAATATTTAGGACTGTTACTGGATTATTTACTGAAGAGGTCCCGGTGCAAACCAAGTGCAAATGAATTGCATCATAGTTGCATTGTTACATAGTTACATACTACATAAGATTAACAAAATACATAATGTCCATCAAGTTCAACCTATATTAAATTCAGACTACAGTTACTTATCCTATATATGTATTTACAGTATTTTGATCCAGAGGAAGGCAACAAGAGAAACCCTAGTGAAAAATCATCCAATATTTTCTCATAAGGGGAAAAACATTTCCTTCCTGACTCCAAATCAGATTACACCTGGGATCTACATCCTTCCCATATTTACTTATTTGGTATATCCCTCTACATTTCTAAAAAGATATCCAATCCTTTTTGAAGATCTTTATTATATCTGTCATTACAGTCTCCATGGGCAATGAATTCCCTATTTTAACTGCCATTACTGTAAAGAACACTTTCCTTTATTTCTGGTGAAATTTCCTTTCCTCCAAACTTAAGGTATGGCCCATGTCATTTGTACTGCCCTTGGGATGAATAGTTCTTTTGAAAGCTCCTTGTATTCTCCCCAAATATATTTGTATATAGTTAACATATCCCCTCTTAGATGCCTATTTTGTAATGTAAACAAATCTAAATTAGCTAGCCTCTCCTCATAAATCAGATTACCCATACCCTTTATTAATTTCGTGTCTCTTCTCTTGCCTTTTTTCTAGTTCCATAATGTCTTTTTTTAGAAGTGGTGCCCAAAACTGTACTCCATATTCTAGGTGTGTTCTAACTCAGGGGTGAGTAAACTTTTTATGCCGAGTCCCCCTTTTCATCCATAACATTTCTCGGGGCCCCCCTGCCTGATGTAATCAAAATCACATGAAAAAAAACCTTTATTAAACGGCATACAATGTAAATACAAATATGTCTAAATACTTACATATTTCAACAGCTCGCGCTTGCAAAACTAGGCTGCGTTCTGAGAGCGGTGACATCACCAACTCTCCAAGCATGAGCACAGGGTGTCCTGAATAATTTTGCAAGCACGAGTGGGGAAGGGGGGGAGGTGGATCAGGGCTATTTTTGTGTGTGCTTTGTGCATTGACTGCTGCTGAGCGCGCTTCAAAGTCAATTTTGTTTGCCAAAACAAACTGTTTTTAAACACTGACAAGTCTGTAACAATGGTAATAGAGCAAGGCTACATTTTAAAAGCTTCGAATTACTGAGTTCCAGATCAGAACCAACGCTAAAATGGTTTGACTCCCATTTAACATTTGGGATGCACATTGATACCCTGACATCCAAATCCTATGCCAAACTGGGTGTACTTTATAGGGACAAATCCTCCCTGAATCTGCTGGTCAGAAAGCGTATTGCGCAGCAGATTCTAATGCCAATTATTGACTATGGGGACATAGTATACAGATCGGCACCCCAAACCCACCTTAGCAAACTTGATACCCTCTACAATTCAATATGCCGTTTTATTCTCCAGATTGGTCATCACTTGAGTCTAGGCACAAAGTTCATCCCTCCTGTCTTGCCTTAAAATACTTTCTGGGCAAGCTACCTGTCTACCTGAACAAGCTCCTCACCCCTATCACATGCCAGGCAGCACTTATCATCTGAGATCTGACTCCAAAAGACTGTTCATTGTCCCAAGGTTCAGCAAAGTATCCAGTCGCTCCTCCTTCTCTTCCTCTCTTCACCGTGCACCCCAAAACTGGAACAATCTACCGGTGACTCTCACAGCCACCACCAGTCTAAGTTCATTCAAAACTAAAGTTGTCCCACATTTTAATCTGTTCTGTAAGGGGGGGGGGGAGGTGGATCGGGGATATTTTTGTGTGTGCTTTGTGCATTGACTGCTGCTGAGCGCGCTTCAAAGTCAATTTTGTTTGCCTCCCTCATCCAAACTCCTACCTACAGTATTATTATTTTTTTCCGTTTTCAATGTTGTGTTTTCACTGTTTTTTTTTTACATTATTTCTGTACATTCATAATATGATTGATATAGTGGCAGCCTACCCTTTCACTTGCAGAGGATTGCCGCAAAGCAGGTTGCCAACAGAGGAGAGCAGGACCACAGCGCTATTGCAGGGCAGACACCGGAAGGAGGGGCGTTTGACATCACAGCGCTCAAGCGTGCTCCACCCCGTACCTCCAAAGCCCCCGTGCGTGCACACACACACCATCACATGGCTGCCACCTTCACTATCCTGTTCGGCTGCCCGCACACATCTTCGGCTGCCCGCCTGTGCACAGCTTTTTCACCCTCCCACGCACAGCGTCTGCCAGACAGCCCACCCAGGTTTCGCCGCATGCCGCTTGCGCCCCCTAAATAATCTTTAGCCACCTTTCCCCCCCAGTTTGCACACCACTGCATTCAATCACAACACACACACACACATACTCAATCACAACACATACTCAATCACAACACACACTCAATCACAACACACAAACTCAATCACAACACACCCAATCATATCTAACACAATCACAACTCACACACACACACAATCACAACACACAATCACAACCAACACAGATAACACACACACTCAATCACAACACACACACAACACACACACACACACAGCACACACACAATCACAACCAACACAAACACAACACACACACAGCACACACACAACACACACACAACACACATACTCAATCACAACACCCCACACATACACTCAATCGCAACACACACACACAACACACACTCAATCACAACCAACACAACACACACACACTCAATCACAACACACACCGACACAACACACACTCAATCACAGACAACACACACTCAATCATAACCAACACAGACACAACACACACAATCATAATCATAAGTCACACACTTTCACCTGGGTGGGGGGCATGCTCCGATCCCCCATGCTGCTGAAAACTGGGGCGGGAAACAGTCAGCAAGAGAAGGGGGGATTGTCTGTGTGCAGAGAGAAGCCCCACCCCCGCTGCAAGTCACAGAGCAGAGACGCAGCCTCAGCATGGAGCTTCTTGGCCGCCCGCACACAGCTCTGCCCGCCCCCAGGTTTCCCCGCACGCAGCCCACGCCCCCCTAAATAATCTTGCGCCCCCCAGTTTGTGCACCGTTAGTCTAACTAATGCTTTATAGAGAGGCACAATTATGTTTACATCCCTTCCATCTATTCCATTTTTAATGCAAAATAAGATTTTATTTGCCTTTGCATCTACTGCCTGACATTGGGCACTATTGATAAGCCTGCTGTTGACAAGCACTTCTAAATGCTTTTCCATCAAGGATTCACCTAATTTTTTCCCATTTCATTTGTATATCACCTGTTTGTTCTTGTTTCCTAAATGCATAACCCTACATTTATCCTGCTTGGATTTTACTAACTTACATAATTTAGTGTCATCAGCAAATGTGGAGACATTTATTTATTTATAAAATGTTTTATCAGGAACTAATACATTGAGAGTTACCTCTCATTTTCAAGTATGTCCTGGGCATAGAGTTATGATAACAAATAATACATGATTACAATACATAGTTACATAAGTGAACACGGTTATAAATCATATACATTGCTCTCTATGCCTATCTCAAGGTCATTAATAAACAAGTTAAAAAGCAGGGTTCCCAGTTGTATTATTAAACATTCTGTAACAGTGTATATAAGGAGAGCACATTAAAAAAATCATTTTGCGTGTATATGTAGTCCAACTTTGAAAGCGAGACAAGCTGCAGGAGCATCCAGCCAGAATGTAGGGAATCACAGTAAAGATAAAGGAAATGCCAGGAAATCTGAATGGACTTCCAGTCAGAATACTAAGAAGCAGTGAAGCTGAAGGGAAGGCCAGTGCAGAAGAAAGCAAGGCATTTCCACAAAGAAAAAAGGAAAACCAGTTTTTAATTGCAACAGAAGCAGTGTATGTTTGAATATACTCTAAAGTGTAAGACCTGCTGCTCAATTAATGAATGTGGTCATATTTAAACTTTAAGTTTTTGTTCCAAGCATCTGTTTGTTCTGTGTTTTTCATACAGGATAACAATGGCCATATCAGAACTTTATTCCTAGAAAATAATCCGATCATGATTATTACTGGACAAATCTGGTGGAAATTCCCTCACCAGAGTTGATGGACATAGAAATATGGGCATGGTTGTCATAACTAAATGTTTGGGATTCATTGTACAGTAGGTAACGCGGCTTAATTAATAGTTGGAGTTTTACTGAGATTTGTGTTTTTTCATGAGCCTTTGTGTGTTTTTTTATTAGTGACGTTCTCTGCTTGTTGAGTGTTCTATAGTTTTTATCAGCATCTGATCTATGAAATATACTTGTCTGTTTGTAATTTTAAGGAACGAGCCTGGTTACAGATATGCCTCAAAGGCCACTCCTTTTGAATAATTTATATTTTGTAGATTTTAAGAATAAGATCAGAAATAATTTTATATATTATGTGCTACTAATACAAATCTGTGGTAGAGTTTATGCTTTCTGTCAATAAGATTGTCAATATGACTTGATTCAACAGGGATAACTTTGTGATTCCCTTTAAAGGAAACATGTGTAGCTAAAACGATTTCTGATCAATAAAGGGAGCAAGAAACCTGGCTATGATTTTCTTGTGAAAAGTATTTAGCATTCCTTGTTGTCTCTTTGTCTAAATAAAGATGTACCTTGATACTGGACCAGTTTTTGAACCATAAATAATATCTGCTTTCTTTAGAGAATTGAACAGCACACAAAAAATAAATAGTTAAATAAAAAAATAAAAAATTTAAGCCTTTTTTGTAAATTTTCTAATCAAGGACAAAAAGGTAAAAAGCTCTGCATTATTGCACTTGCAATCTGAATGACGAATGAGTTAAAAGAAATGAAAAAAAAAATAGGTGAAAAGGAAAAATTAAGTAAACAAACTAGCAATATACACAACAAGAATTAAAATTAATCTAAAGCAGGTCCTACCAATTACAATAGGTAATAGGGTTTAGGAAATCTAAACAAAAGGTCTATAAACTAATGATGTTCACTGAGATAAGTGACACCTAATCTGATCTATACTATAGCCACCAGATACTTAAACAGATAACCAGGTCTCTAATAAAGAATAGTGTTAATTGGGATATCAGAGCCAGTAGGTCTAGATAGTTAAATTGATGGTAATACCCCTTGATATATAGACCTTAGACTGTTAACTGCCTTAGCTAGATTGTAACCTTTAGCAAGAAACCTACGCTCTCTGTATTAAATAATTCCACAGTCAGTGAAATGTAATAGAAATATATAATCTCTTATATTCACTTGAGTAGATACGAGTTAATTATGCACTGCAGTAGAGCTAACACAAAGCTATAGCTACAAATATTGCAAAGGACAAGTAGTAATAGAAGTATAAACAATATCCACAAACCCTTTGAACTATCCTCTAGACCAGGGGTCTATCCTCCTGTGCCCCCCTGCATGATGTCTGCCCTTGCTCATGCCTCCCCACTACCTTGGCTCCGGCGTCGAATGACACTTTGGGTCATGTGAAATCATGTGACACCACGGTGTAATTTGATGCTGTGTTGCGATGACGACGAGTCGCTGGAAGCCAAGGTAAGGGAAGTTACAGAGGCCTTGCGCGGTCCTCCGGCATTTAATTTAAATGCGTTTGGGAAGAGTGCGGGACCTTGGTAACCACCGCGCCCGGTAACCACCGTGCACCCTTCAAAAAATCTTGCGCCTCCCAGTTTGTGCACCCCTGCTATAGACTGACAGTTACTGAGAGAAGCGCTACATTAATTGGCAGAGTGCCCATTCCAAGCCTTAGCAAAAGTAACAGCTTATTAAATCTACAGTCCAAGCAATATCCTACTGTACATGTGTGTTTTTTTTATTTTTATAAATCAGTTCTGTACTACAGTATGAGAACATACTTGTAGCATTTTAAAAAAAAACCTGCTAAATTACATTTTTAATGTATTATATTTTAACAAGCATTTTTTGTTTCTATAGCAACTATTTACAGTCACATCTCCTTCCTCTTCTGAAACAGGCCCTGGCTCACCCTTTTTTGAGCCCTGCCCTCTCTCTAGCAGTGCACCAATTGTATCTAGTGACTGGCTGGTCACATGATCTTCCCCACAGATCTTTGCATCTTTGGTCCTCTTCTGCTGCACTAACAGCCATTTAGTGAACCCCTGAGCCGAATCTTTGCCGATCGATCACAGGAGAACGGATCAATCGGCAACTTAGCTAATTACTTATCATTGTGTGAATTGTATTGATGCACATATTAAAGGGGGAAAACCCACAATAGCGTATAACAAAGAGCTCCCTGCTGCATAACAGTAGCGGCACCATTAGGGTGCAGCAGCTCCTTCTTTGTGTATGCTTTTATCTGTGATTGACTGCAGACCTCAGCTCTTCAGAGCTAGTGAGTAGGGCAACTTCCTTCTCCTGTCCGACCACAGCTTTTTACAACACCAGGGAAGATTTTGGCTAATTTACCTGGCGCTGTTTGGACTGTTTAGGGAACCCCTGTCCCCCTTCCCTCTCCAGTCCGTCCACATTTACTCTCTGAGTAAGGGTCTCCAGACTAAGTCTGCTGCACTGAGTACACTACCCTTCTCACGACTCCCAGCCCCTCAGAGACCCTGCACATTTACGACCCTCATTATCTTTAGAGTGTGAGAAAAGCTGTTAAATTTGATATGGACTGCAATTAAGGTCCCCCCAACAGCTGTATGGGCATATCATACAGTAAATCAAAAGCACAATATTACTCTGACAATCTTTGCCAGAATACATCAAACCCAGCTAACTTCTGGAAGGTTATCCACAATATATACAAAATATAGTGCAATATGTAAACACAGTGAATATATGGTGAGTCTTGAATTCTGTGCAGTGCGTACTCACAAATTTCCAATATATAATAGGCGTGTCCCAATAAAATAGGTAATATGCTGTCTTTCTGTCTCTGTCTCAGCCTATGGTGCAGTTCTGGAGTCGGGTTACCTTCCTTAGGTAAGTAGACAAATACAACATAGTGTGTGCTGATAAAAAAAGTTTATCACTCACGGAAAGTGAAAATACACTCACATGGTTAAAAGGTATTAGTGCCTGAAGAACAATCAAATGGAGCTGCGACTGATCAGGATCTCTGGTTCTATGTTGTATTTGTCAACTTACCTAAGGAAGGTGACCAGACTCCAGAAGTGCACCATAGGCTGAGACAGAGACCGAATATTACCAATTTTATTGGGACACGCCTATTATATATTGGAAATTTGTGAGTACGAACTGCACAGAATTCAAGACTCACCTTATATTCACTGTGTTTACATATTGCACTATATTTTGTATGTTTTTTATTTTGCATACACCTGTGCTCCCCATTCTTCCTGGACTACTGTATGTGTGGGATTGAGGGAATCCAATCCTCCAAGGGTTTGAGCAGCGAAGTATTATCTTGATTATTATATCACTATTTATACTATTTCACTTGCACCTATCACAGGGTGTTATTTTAATTTTTTATATTTGATCTAAGCGCTGATTTAGTAACAAATCTTGTGCACACTATCCACAATATATACCAGCCTTCTAACCATCAACAACCAAGTAATATTACTCTGACAAATCCCACTGACATTGCAAATGCATTCAATGATTACTTTGTGGGGTGTGCTACTAACTTATTAGCAAAACGCAACCCAAACCACAAACATGAACCTCATTCTGAGAGTACCCCTATAGCCCCACTCTCTCCCAACACTGCTCACAATTTTTAATGTGTCCCTGTATCCGAAGAGTTGATTACACAAGTACTCCTCAAATTAAAACTATGCAGCCAATGTGGACCTGATATACTGCAATCTAGGGCTCTATGCAGTAAGCGCCGAAAAAGTCGTCTCGCCAAGTGTTCCTTATCGGCATGATTGTGCCGATTTTCCCTCGCCGTATGCAATAAGTGCCGAATCCCTTCCGAATCAAGCCGAAAACATTTGTTCCCACTCTGGCGATGATTTGCCGATCACACACAGGTGTATTGGTGTGCATGGCGAGGTGGTGTTAGGTTCACCAATGAAACTTCTTGCTGAATCTGCCGAAGCAAGCATGTTTTTGATTGATCGGCCCATTTAAAGGCAGCGTGTATTTTTATTCATTCTCTGTGTTGTTGGGAGAGAGAGAGAGACACACAGAGCTGGGCGATTTACATATTTCATATTGACAGAGAGTTGTTGTGTATTGTGAGAGGTTTGTCCTGTGTTGTTTTGTTAACATCTTTGTCTTGTTTTCAGTTTGGTAGAGATTCCGCACGATGCAGAGTAGCAGAGCACAGCCATGCAATGATCAGGATCTCAGCAGTAGAGTAAAAAACTTCTTTATTTAGACACCATGATGCAGACAGGAATGGAGGGTAGCTCTTACGCGTTTCACGCCTGTGTGGCGCTTCATCAGAGAGTAGAAACAATATGCTGGGTCCCCCTTGATATAGCCCATCTAATTGCATTCAAAATTGTCAACAGCCGTGACTCCCGAAACCGGAAGTGACAAAACCGGATATGGAAAACCGGAAGCGACGTAACGGACTCCATGTAGTGTGCTATTGTTTACAAGCACATCTAGTTGTCATGGATACAGCTGCATCTCAGAACATCCAGGGGGAGCATATGGAGGAATGAGAAAACAAAACAAGATACACAAATATAAGTGCAGACGTAATGCAGTGGGTGGATAAATGTAGCAGTGTCTTGGCTCATATAGCTGTTCTACTCACAGGACTATCGATATTCCGTCAGCAAATACCGCATGTATAAAGAGAGAGAAAACTACATAGTGCGATCAATATGTAAACTTTAAAAAAAAAATGAATGGGTAAAAAATGCCCCTTTAGGGGGTGCCGGTATCCCTCTGCTTGGTTTACATGCCGCGGTCACGTGATCGGTACCTTTAAATGCAGAGGGATACCGGCACCTCATAAAGGGGCCTGTATCTCGGGAAGCAAGGGGTCCCCGGACCTGAAACCAACGCGGTTCAGCTCCGGAGACCCCCTGCACATCTACACTATGAATAAAAATGTATTTTAAATGTATTTATTTATATTCATGTATTTATTTATTTATTTAGATTTATTTATTTATTTTTTGGGCGGCTGCTGTGTGTGAATTTTTTTTATTGTGGGTAGCGGGGGTGGGTGAAGGGGGTATTAGCCCCAACGATGGTTGTTTAGGGCTTGTGGGGGGGTAGCGGGAGGGGTTAACCCCTTCATGACCGTAGCGGTATTAACTGCTACGGCTGTGAAGGGGTTAAGTGCACCCGCAACCCCACCGCAAGTCCTAAACTCACACCAAGGGCCAAATACCCCCTTCACCCTCCCCCGCTACCCACAATAAAGCAGGCACGGTGGGTTAACCCCTTCATTGCCTTAGCGGCTATCAGCTATGGTAATGAAGCAGCATTTCTGTATTTTTAATAATATTGTGCAGGAGCAGGGGGTCCCCTGAGTTTTGATTTGTGGCTCAGGGAACCCCCTGCTCACTGTACAATATTATTAAAAATACAGTCATGCTGCTTCGTTACCATAGCACATAGCCGCAAAGGTAAGAAATAAGTGTTTATTTATATATGTGCTTTATTCATACTGTAGATGTGCAGAGGGTCTCCGGAGCTGAACCGCTTTGGTTTTAGGTCCGAGGACCCCCTGCTTCCCGAGATACAGGCCCCTTTAGGGGGTGCCGGTATCCCTCTGCTTGGTTTACATGCCGCGGTCACGTGATCGGGTCCTTTAAATGCAGAGGGATACCGGCACCTCATAAAGGGGGCTGTATCTCGGGAAGCAGGGGTTCCCCGGACCTGAAACCAACGCGGGTCAGCTCCGGAGACCCCCTGCACATCTACACTATGAATAAAAATGTATTTTAAATAATTTTTAATGTGCCGATGTTTGCGCAGAGAGAGCAGCGGTTCTCTCTCTGCTGCAAACACATCTCGCCAGGGGACGGCCTATAGTATCATTGATGTGCATATACAGTACTGTATGTGTATGTTAGGGGTTATAGGGGTTGTTGTTACTGCTGCGGCACAGTTTATTCGAGCATTTGCCCGTTCTGTGCCGCAGCAGTAGCCTGGCGCGCGCCCGAGTGTGACGGGCGCGCGCCGAAGCAGCGGAAGAGCGCCCTCCGATCGGGGCGCTCTCCCTACCGCTGCCGGGTCCGCCGGGTCCCCCGGAACCCCCTGCCGCTGTCCCGCGATCGCGGGACACCAGGGCTCCCTCGGGGAGCCCCTGGACACGCGTGCAGGGGGCGCACGCTCCCGATGACGCGTGACCGCGCGTCTATGACGCGCGGCACGCCGAGGGGCGGCCACTAGCAAGCCGGGAAATCTCCCGGCTTGCGGTACCGGCCACACTCGAATAAAGTGTGTCGGTAGTGTATACAGTATATACTGTATATATACAGTATATACTGCATTACAATTCATGAATTTCTCGGCTTCAAAGACTACAGCTCGCAAACGCCCCCATGCGTTTTTACACGGCATTGCGGTATTGCAGCCAGTGGGAATAAAATGCTTAAATCACAGCCGCAAAAATAACGCAATACACTCCGGGAGAAAACGACACAAAACCGCACATCACCGGGATATTCTGAAATTCGCGGAGCTAGCCAAGTAAGAATAAAGTTGGTCGCCACTGTATATATATATCTGCCAGTGTTGTCTGCCAACAGCCCTTGCGTTAATGATATACAAATGTTAGGACACTTGCTACAATTATTGTATCAGTATGAGTGAGGCACTAATTCAGACAGCTGTATTGAAGTTTGATTATGATTACAACAAGGCCTGCTTACACCCATCAATGCCTTTAGTTTTGCACTCTATATATAATATATAGAATCAGAATCAACATTAGAGGCCTTAATGGCTGCAAAGAGGCCTTGTTTGCTGTTAAATACAACTTCTACACAGCTGACTCAATTAGGCCCTCAAGCATACTGAACCAGTAATGTTATACACTTTAATGAACTTTGAATATAATTACAACAAGGCCTGTTTCCACATATCAAGGCCTTAAATTTTGCGTTAATAATATTATATATATATATATATATATATATATTTATATATATATAATATTATTAATGCAAAATTCAAGGCCTTGATATGTATATAATCAAGAAATAAATAGATGATACCGTTCTGTGGCTAACTAAATGCTTTTATTTGTGCGAGCTTTCGAGATACACTGATCTCTTCTTCCGGCAATGTTACAATGAATGAAGCAAGCAAAAGCTATACTATAAACAGTGTCTATTGGGATGTTATCTGTGCTGGTCCTTCCCCCGGTGTGGATGTGTTTTATGGCTGGAGGTGTCAAAAGGTTCCTGAAAGCAAATGATGAAAGAGTGTGTATGTGTATCAGTGTGAATAAAAATGAATGGAGAGCCCACAGTATATACAGTGCTTTACAAAAGGTGTGTGTGGAGTGGGAGTGGATATAAATGGTGTGGGTGGGTGTGGAAATGTGAGAGTTAGTAGCATAACTTAAAGTGTGTGTGGATACTATGTGGTCCCTATTGGTGTATGGGAATGGAAAAACAAGGAGTATAAGTATGTGTGAGAGACAGCTGTGTATGCATACATATAGCACAGTATGTACAGACATGGAATATAGCGCTCATGGGAAGAGAGTTCACTTGTGTCAGTAATGACTCATAAAATTTCGATCTCTGTTTAGGCCACTGCTAAGTGTCCCGAACAGTTGCATAAATTTGTATTCATGCAACCGTCTCTCTTTCGGTGTTTTAAGATTACCTTTGAGTATGGCAACCCTCAGATCATTCATCTTATGGCCAGAGTCAGAGAAATGTTCGCCAACAGGACTGTCTCTTGTTCCGCGTGTGATGCTGTGGTGGTGCAGGTTCATTCTCTTGTTTAGCCCCTGCCCTGTCTCACCTACAGTAGAGGCAACGTTTATTCTAACATTTGCCGTAAACTAGCCGGGTTACATTCTGGGTATGTGCTGGGTATGTGCTGGGTATGTTCTGGGCTAGTTTGAGGCACGTTTAAGGTATTTCTGCATTGACTAACGACCCATAGGATTAACACAGCAGGGATCCCTGGCAGTCCAATTCAGTTTGAATGGGACTGCCAGGGACCCCCGCTGTTAATCTGATAGGCCATTAATCAATGCAGAAATGCTGGGGCTAGTTTAAAGAAAGTTTAAGGCATGTATTCAGAATGTACCTGGGTGTTTCCTGGTTTTTTTGGGGAATTGCCACTGGTTTTTGTTCGAATAAGAGTTGCCTCTACTGTATGTAGTAGCAGCCCCCTGGGCATTTCATGCACATGATGAGGTACACGACATTGCTGGAGGAACAGGTGAACCTTCCTCTGATTTTGTATTCCCGATTCCTGTGTGGTATTTGTATTGTGTCCGCTGTGTAGAGCATTGCGCAGGTTTTGCATCTTGGGTCCTGGCATGGTTTTGTTCCGCATTCAGTTGTACTGCTGAATAGTTTACTCCTCACCATAAAACCCCTTGAAACCCCTTACATACCTTCGCTACATCGATGACATCCTCCTGATTTGGACCTCTGGCGAACAGGACCTCCTACAGTTCTATGACAACTTCAATACGTTCCACCCGACCATCAACCTCAAACTCACCCATTCCCCGGATGAAGTACATTTCCTAGACACCACCATTACTATAAAGAACAACCAACTACAGACTTCTGTATACCGCAAACCTACAGACAGAGCCAGCTATTTGAGGGACAACAGCTTCCACCCGACACACACCAAACATGCAACCATTTACAGTCAAGCCATACGATACAACCGGATATGCTCCGACACAGCAGACAGAGACCAGCAGATTAAAGCCTTGAGATCAGACTTTATAAACCGTGGATATAACCACAGAATTGTAGACCAGCAAATTCACAAAGCCACCAGAATACCAAGAAGTGATCTCCTTGAATACAAACAGAAGGAGACAAGCGACAGGGTACCTTTGGTGGTCACATATAACCCACACCTAGGAGCCCTACGCAAGATCGCAAGGAAACTGCAACCCATCCTCCAGGAAGATACAAGACTGCAACAGGTCTTCCCTGAAGCACCCTTATTATCATAGAGACAACCCCATAATCTCAAGAATATTATGGTGAGGAGTAAACTATTCAGCAGTACAACTGAATGCGGAACAAAACCATGCCAGGACCCAAGATGCAAAACCTGCGCAATGCTCTACACAGCGGACACAATACAAATACCACACAGGAATCGGGAATACAAAATCAGAGGAAGGTTCACCTGTTCCTCCAGCAATGTCGTGTACCTCATCATGTGCATGAAATGCCCAGGGGGCTGCTACTACATAGGTGAGACAGGGCAGGGGCTAAACAAGAGAATGAACCTGCACCGCCACAGCATCACACGCGGAACAAGAGACAGTCCTGTTGGCGAACATTTCTCTGACTCTGGCCATAAGATGAACGATCTGAGGGTTGCCATACTCAAAGGTAATCTTAAAACACCGAAAGAGAGACGGTTATGCTACTAACTCTCACATTTCCACACCCAGCCACACCATTTATATCCACTCCCACTCCACACACACCTTTTGTAAAGCACTGTATATACGGTGGGCTCTCCATTCATTTTTATTCACACTGATACACATACACACTCTTTCATCACTTGCTTTCAGGAACCTTTTGACACCTCCAGCCATAAAACACATCCACACCGGGGGAAGGACCAGCACAGATAACATTCCAATAGACATTGTTTATAGTATAGCTTTTGCTTGCTTCATTCATTGTAACATTGCCGGAAGAAGAGATCAGTGTATCTCGAAAGCTCGCACAAATAAAAGCATTTTGTTAGCCACAGAACGGTATCATCTATTTATTTTTTGATTATTGAAGCTCGGCTAACACGGTACGGATACCTCTACATGAAGAAAAAAAAAAATATATATATATATATATATATATATATATATATATATAGCAACTGTAAATATTCCTGTATATTCATTTGCATGTCTTAGACAGGTCTGCAACCCTGTCTTTCACCATTATCACCCAGCAAACAGCACTTCCACTGCAGCAAGGGATTCTGGGAAATGACATGCAAATGAGTACACAGTGCCACCTTTTATCTCATGCTCACATTACATGAGCAACCCTTAGCCAATGCATGCTGCTTTAAACACAGCTTTTAAGCAAGGACTTGGGAGATGCAAAGTCAGTTAACCCACTCACAGACAGCGGTTGGCTTGCTGACATTTGCTCAAATCATAATGGTGTACTTACAAAATTGGAATTTAAATTTTTATATTTTGAGCACCCACGTATCCCCATTTTTTATCATTTACCCAAGGTCCATAAGTCTCTTACTGATCCCCCTGCAAGACCCATTGTTTCGGGGGTGGAGTCGATGACGTCTGGCCTGTCCCAATATGTTGATTACTATCTTCAACCCTTTGTAGCTAAGCTCAGGTCACATATTAGGGACACGCTGCATGTCATCGACTCTCTGAGATTAAATGGAAGCCCGAATATCTCTGGGCCACATGTGACGTGT
>NC_134483.1:226754240-226864240 GCF_040206685.1 Ascaphus truei | reverse complement strand
CAATCTACACACTGTTGGAATGAGAGATGCAGGAACGGACAACAGCCTTTCTCCCCCAAGCTAAGTAGACATTATGGTTAGCCAGTCAGTTGCTATTTAGAGCGGTTACTTACACCGCGGAGTTGTAAGCATTTTAGTACACTCCCTGACAGGCTACCCCTTGATCATTCTACTATCAGGGGACTAATGCCGCCGACACAATTAGGGTATAATAAATAATATATATATATCTGGCGACATTACACTATGCTATATGTACCATGGTTCAGTCCTTCTGTATTTGCTGTATATTACTAGCATAGCATTGGCAAATTCCACTTAGTGTTATTTAGTGACCTTTGCATTTTTATGACCGTTACTTTTCTGAGGCTATAACTGGATACGGTCTTAGAACCGTGCCTCTGGGCATCAGTTGAGCACATTTTGTGCCTGCCCTATGCAAAATCAAACACCATCCAATGCCGCCGACACAATTAGGATATAACAATATATATATATCTGGCGACATTACACTATGCTATATGTACCATGGTTCAGTCCTTCTGTATTTGCTTTATATCACTAGCAAAGCATTGGCAAATTCCACTTAGTGTTATTCAGTGACCTTTGCATTTTATGACCGTTATTTTTCTGAGGCTATAACTGGATACGGTCTCAGAACCGTGCCTCAGGGCATCAGTTGAGCACATTTTGTGCCTGTCCTATGCAAAGTCAAACACCATCAAGCCACGCAGCAATTAGCTATGTATGTGGTTTTAGATATTTTTTATGTTGTGTGTATTATCTTCCACATTATATGTTGATTTCACCCCGTTCAGGAGCAGACATACACCTATATACTTTGTGGTCTATGTGTATCCATGTAGGTATTTATTTCTGACCTACCAACTGCCTATTAACACACCTCTTCAGATCCAGCATCAGCATACCATTTATTCAGGTGTGCTGATTTTTTGACAATAGATTATCTGCTTTATAGAACAGATTCTCTAGTCTGAAGTTACACTGTGATTACTACTGGCAGCCCTCTAGCCCACATATCGGCGGTGTAGTGTCATACCTCATTATCTCCCGTGTATTTATTTGGGAAAATTGTTTCTTGGTTTGTCAATAGGGAATGGTCGTGGATTACTTTCTGCCATTTCCCTCTATACAAGATGTTTTACTATATGTGTGATTAAAAGGTTTTTTAATATTATCAACCATATCACGTTGACTTACCTTTCTGAGTGCATTCAAGGAGGATCTTTCCTGTTCGTCTATGTTGTTTACAGTATGGTTCAACCTACCAGCACAAGCAACACTATATTTCTTGAATCCCCATCTCCATTTTAAGGATTTGAGGGAGGGAAGCATAGGCACTCCTATGAGCAAGGCTCCTGTTGAGCCAAAACGTCGAAAAATAAAGACCACTATATCTGCACATAGATGTGTATGTGTGTGTGTGTGTATATATATATAGGACCGAAACGCTGGTCTTGTTTGTGCTGTACCATCTGAATACAGGTTTTTTTGTTGACATTTATCCTTGACTGCTTTCCTTTGTCTTCTCTTGCTAGGATTGACTGCTTTCTCTGTCTATTTCTACAGGACAGGCACCATACCATTTCAATGGATATGGTGTGAATAAGTTAAACACAGACAGGGTCTAGATGGGTGTTAACCCCTCTTTCACCCACTGTGTCTACCAGCGCTCTAACTAGCAGAATAATTAAACATATACATACATTTGTTGCATAAAATGATAAGGAATAACACACTACTAACAACAGTTACCTATAAAAAATGAATCAAAAAAAAAATTAAATATAATAAAAATGAATCAATACTTAAATTGGAAGAATTCCAAAAAGTGTGTGTCCCAACATATGAAGTCCGTTCACAAGAAATATGGGTATGCTGCTTCTTTGCTCCTGGAACCAACCTCGGAACCAGAAAAAACTGTAGACATTGGAAAAAAAGAGAAAAAAGCGCAAGGCCCATAGTGTAGTATAGTCAAGTTTATGAGTGATCAAATACGGTTAAAAACACTTACAACAGTGTAGTTGGTACAGGCATATCGGTACTGGTATACAGACCGCAGGAACAGAGATGCTTTATTCGTCTGCTTGTCAGGGGTCTCAGAGTCCTGGCCCTTCTCCTCCTTACGATCGGCGAACTTCACTTCCGTGTCAGCTGACGAGTGACGTCGGCGCGGGTCATCGATCAGTGGGAGAACTACGGGTGGATCTCAGCTCCCTCCTCAAACACGGCGGTTCAGGCACTCTGCAAACAGCAACCTGTACCTCTCAGCAACCTAGTGCCAGCTCCCAACCAGTACAGTACAGCACAGCAACCAGAGCAATGTCAGCCCTACGCGTTTCGAGAACTATGTTCTCTTCGTCAGGGGCACTTTCATTGCTGGTTGCTTACAGAGGATATATATAGGGTGGTGCATTAATTAATTAAATAACGCAATCAATAAATTTGATCAGTGCCATTTGGTGTCCAAAAGTGCCTTCCTGATGGAGGACCTGTGCATCGCAATTCGTTCTTTCAGCATTCTTGTTGTTTTCCCCACATAGTACAGTCCGCAGGGGCATCTAATAATGTATACTACGAAGCGTGATTCGCAGTTTAAGAAATGCGAGATTTTTATGGGAATACCACTGTGTGAATGTGCATAGGTTTTACCTAACAGAAGGTATTGACAATTAACACAACCCTTGCATTTGTAGACTCCAGGTGATTGTTTGAGCCAGGTCATTCTGGTAGAGTATTTATCCACAGGATCTGCTGAAGTAAGCATGTCCCCCACGCTACGCCCTCTCTTATAACAAAAAATCACTCATAAACTTGACTATACTACCCTATGGGCCTTGCGCTTTTTTCTCTTTTTTTCCCTTACCATACCATTTCACTCTGATGGGAGTGCCAGCTGCCCCTCTGTTCTATTATATATATATATATATATATATATATATATATAATATATATATATATATATATATATATATATATATATATATATATATATATATATATATATATATATATTGTGGCAGGATGACCGTGGTTGGTGAGGAGGCAACACAATTCTTCCGGTGAAATAATATGCTGGTGGTTTTATTTGTCCAAAAATATAACAAAACAATGGGTGCTCTCTCCTTTTAAGTAAAGCAAAACAAAAACCAAAAGCCTATCCCTGTTAGGGAAACTAACTAAACAAAAGTTCAGTCTATCTACCTGGCTGGCTAGCTAAACTAGACCAGACCAACAATATTCGGTAACACCACTTGGCTCCTTACCTGGGAGCTTTATTCCCCTTGGTCACCCAACCACCCTGGTGTCCACACTTATCAACCCACCCAAGTGAGTGACAACGCTACCCACAAATAACATGTGTACACTTGGTGCAATTGTTGGTACCTGGTACTCCAGCACCCGGTAACTCCACAACGGAAGGATAGGATCCACTGATCCAGCGACGCTTGTGGTCAACGAAGACGTCCGCCTCCACGTGGGGTGACCTCCCGCGTGGATAGTATCCCTGTTGAAGATAGTCTCTCAATATGGTGGTCTGGTCCCAGACCACAGGATCGCTAGGTTCGCCGCCACGTCTTGGCTGTGTCCCTCTCTCTGGCACTACAGGGGCCAAGTCCCTAACTGATGGACTTGTCCCTGCAGCAACCACAAACTGAGGGGAGTCGGGGCCAAGCTGGTGCCTCACATTTTAATCTGGTCTGTAACTGTTACATACGCCCATAATATATATTATATTTAAATATGCATGCAATGTCTTGTATATAATGTATACCCTGTTCACTTATGTAACTGTATTTGTAACCATGTATTATTTGTCATTTTAACTCCTATGCCCAGGACATACTTGAAAACGAGAGCCCAGGACATACTTGAAAACGAGAGGTAACTCTCAATCTATTACTTCCTTGTAAAATATTTTATAAATAAATAAATAAGGGGGGTCTCTGGCCTAGTGCAGGGGTCACTGACTCCCTGCACATACACACCCTACCCCTTCCGCATCCCAGCTCCGATTGGCATTCTCCCAGCATGCAAAATGTATCTATTGTACTCTGGAAAGGAATTCTGATGCCCTATTGGCTGCTGTGAGGCATGTGAGCTGCAACCCCATGGGCTGCTGGGACTTGTAGTCCCTGAGGAGGACCTGTCCTGCTATTGTCGCCTCGCACCCTGTACTGCGCATGTGCGGCATCTTGCACATGCGCGATCGCATCCAAGATGGCGGCGCCCTGCAAGGGGAGGAGGATGAAATAGGGCTAACCCCCATGGATGATTATGGGAGTGGGATTAAGGGGGTGGTTGGGGGTATGAGGGATGGAGCAGGGGAAGTGGATATGAGGGGGGGGTGCGATGGTAGACAAAGCAGTGAAGGCACTGCGTGCCTCTGTGGCCCCCAAATTCACTTGCGGTCACTACCTCAACCCAACCGCCACCAGCTACCCCTGAACATTCTACCACAGTATCACAAGTGTCATGATGGAGCCCCTCTCTTAAAACACAAAAGGGGCCAATCATAAGGCTGAGGAGATTAACTCACACAGGGAAGGGCGGGAGTTTTGAGATCCTCAGCCAAGAGGAGCCAGGGGAGTGGGGGCTCGGTGTGTGTGTGTGGGGGGGGTCATCTGGCACCACTGAGTTAGTGGACTCCTTGACCTCATTATCCTTGCTCATGAACTAGCTGAGCTCATGGAAAGTATCCTCTATGAGCAAAGAAATATGAAGGTGCAGTTGGCCCTCGAGAGGTGGAAGGATGCCTCACTCATTCTCCACTCTCTCACGGAATATTGTAAGGAATCAGGGAACACGTACCCTGCAGCGTGTTCCCTCCTTACCTGCTGCAGTGCGCCACCCCGGCCTTGTTACAGAGCGCGCGCACACCCGCAGCTCTTCACTTCATGCCACGGAGCTTGGCTCCGCCCCCCGGTCACGTCGCGCGTCTGTCACGCGTGGCGTGCGCACATGACGGAGTGCATCACTCCCCAGCTGCTGGGCAAGTATTCCTAATTGCCCACTTGTCTCCTGCAGCCTATCCTAGCCTCCTCAGAGGCCGCTTCTCCACTCCGCCTCCCTTGCTATTGGTTCCTGATTACTTTAAAATACTTTCACTTTCACCTTGCTGAGCATAACCCGTGTAGTCTTGTGTTCCTGCGTTTGCTGTGCCTTGCCTTGTGCCTTGTTCCTGTGGTTTTCTCTGCTGCTTTCTTGTGTACCGACCTGGCTTGACTTTAGGACCCTCTCTGGATAACGACCCTGGCTTAACAATTGGACCCTCTCTGGATAAAGACCCCGGCTTGCCTCTGACTACCCGCACCTCTCCCTCCCTTACCACGGCTTTCGGATATACTGCTGCGGCACATCTGAGTCTAACACATCGCCGGATTTTCCCTGGCTTTTTCCTGGAATGCGACGCACTTCACCTGGCGCATGCTGCGTTCATTTTGCGTTCCCAGCCACGGGTCATGCGCGGCTGACGCGCGGTTGATGCGTTTATTGAGAATGGTTCGGATTTAATAGGTTGCAATTCTTTGCGTGTCCGCCAGATGGCAGATATTCATGAATTGTAATGCGCATGCGCTTCAGTAATGTGTCGACTTGCAGGTGTTTCGTGTATAAAAGATACCACAGTGTGCTATTGTAACTTGGCCTTGAGACTGAAGGAAGAGGTTGCAAAAATGTATCAATTTAGGCTTTTCATATTAAAGAAAGACAAAGACCAGTTTCGGTTACAGTATTCTCCAGAGACCCGCCGCCCGCCATGAGTGTTCAAGTGCAGCCCTCTTTCCTAAAACCTGACAGAAGTTACGCGTATTTGATATGGGCCGCGATTAATGCAACAGAGGATAAGATGGCAACAGTTGTTCAAATTTATCAGTATTTTATCGAAAACTATGACTTTTACAAATTTTCGCCAGCTCCTCATGCATGGAAGCGTGCAAAAAGGAAAAGGTTATGTAGCGATCCCTGTTTTTATTGTTTTGAGCCACAATTTGTTGGAGGGTATTGGTGTGTATCACCAGCTTTTTCCTGTATCTATGATCATGATGATGGCAAAAGGTGAAGGGTTGTGTTAAAACCAACTAAGAAACGACAGTCGCTGCCAAGCAATGCACCAGCACCGGCTTCCAATGACGGTCCCACCGTCAGTGACAACCCTGAGCCTGAGCCGGATTTCGCGTGCAGTTTCGATCAAGCTTGCATGTACCTAAGCGATTTCCAGCCTCATCAGCTGACTACAGGTGGACTAGTCCCACTGCAAACTATCGACGTGGATGATCAAGAACGCAGGACTGGCAGTGGACCGGCACCGGCGCCAGCTGAATGGGAAATTCTATGGTGAGTATTGCTAGTATTGTTGCCGTATTATTTTCTGTGTTTTTTTTTATTTTGACAATACAGTATCAATATCGGTGCGATTCAAAAGTCAAGCGATTATCCTGTAAGCAATATCATTGGCTGAGCGGCTTCTACAGTACTGTACTGCAGATACTGAACAATTGGTGGAACGCTATGCGCATGCGCATTGGAACCATCTTGAAACGCATATGCGTGTCATTACATAGACGGTAGGCGCGTGCGCATGTGAACAGGAGACGCCCCCCGAGAAAATTATTGGTGGGACTGGCTGGGAGCGTCTTTAGGGGGCTGACCATTACAGTAAAACTTTTCTTTTTGTTTTTCCTCAGAAAAGAAAACGGCAAATGGAGGGATTTTGATGGATAATATCGCTTTGTGTAACAATGCCTGCACATTGCTGAATCGGATTTAAAAAGTCACGTACCGGAGTCTACAGTTTAGTGGCCGTTGTTATTGATTAGGATAGAATACTGTACCTGAAACAATATGCTGATGTTTTCCGGCCGTACAGTATACAATACTTTTTTTATATACAGTATACTGTGTAATAAACCAGAAAAAATACAAACTATGCATTTATTCTACATGTATTACAGTGCCAGTACATACAGTACAGTACAGTATGTGTCTTCTATTTTTTTTTTACTACTCTTATACTGAGCATGCCTACAGTATACAGTGCAGTATGCCTCGACCTTCTAGAAACACTGTATTTTGTTACAGTAGCAAAGGAGCAAATGGAAAAATGTAAAACAAATCAAAATGTTCTTTTATTGGTGTAGTAAGTACAAAAACATTTATTTACAAATACTGTACAATGTAGAAACATTTTAAGTGCACAGCAATTCAAAACATCAACAGGTGTATGGTTTACTGCTACAGTTGTGAAAACATTTATGTCAGTCAATATGGTTTATAGTCACGTTTTAAAAACAAATTCTTTATTCATAAAATAAGCAAAACGCAACATCTCCTTTATTAAAAAATGGCAAGTCAAAACATATACTGTACAGTGGGATGGTGTGCAAAACAGCCTGCACCAGTACAGTCCTTGCGGGCAGCAAACAGGGCGGGTTTTCAGGGTAACCTTTTAAAACCGTGCCTGTTTGCGGCCCCCAGGGACTGGAATTGTGCAACGTCCTGTGTGTGTGGACAGCAAGTTAAAACATTTCTGTATAAATACAAGTAATAAAACACACAACAACATCTCCTTTATTGAAGTACAGCAGGTCAAAACATGTAGAGTACAATACAGTTCAACACAACAGTATGGTCTTACCTGTGATTACAAAAAAACCTTTATTCATAAAATACAGTATACAAACGAAACATCTCCTTTATTAAAGAAACATATACAGTACAGTGAGATGGTGTGCAAAACTGTCAGTCAGACCTGCACCACTACAGTCCTCGAGGGCAGCAAACAGGTCTGGCATCAGCTGAAGGACCATATCCGGAAAGTGGCAAAACCCTCCAAAAAGGACGAGATGTTGAAAGGCATAATGAGTTTTTGGAACGTGTCCCACTCCAAGTCTAAGTCTCTGGACGAAACGCGTCGGAGTGGGGGTGCTAGGCAGGACCCCTGACAGATGTTCACGTAACTATGCTACCCAGCACTGGTGCAACTAATCTTTGGACTGTGACACTCTATTTTTTCATTTTGGATACTGACAACACACACAAGGTTATCTAATAGGCGTTCATCAGGTAATTTTCCATACATGCTATTCACACACTTCACTGCTCTACACATCTAGTGACTTCATTCCATCATGCTACCTTTTTCCTACAAGTGAATACTTTGAGCTGTTGGTATTGGTTACATATTTGTATGCTCAATCAGATTCAAGATGGTTTAAGATTGTCATTTATATTTTGATTAGTCATTTCACTGGCGTGTAGTACATATTATCTTTAGCCTTGTATAGGTGCCTGTGAACCCATTAACCTACTGTGATTTATCTATCCTAGTGTGTTTCTTGAGTCACTATCCTTCTCATGTCAAGGGTTGACAATTTGAGTCATTCCCTAGTTTTGCCCATTTGTGTCTATGGGTAGTACCCGTGACAGGGGTCCAAGCCTTTTTAAAGTGTACTGTTTATTCATCCTTTTTTGCATTGTGTCAAATAAATAAAATATTACATGTTAATTGCATACCTGAGTGCTCCCATACGGGTTACTTTTTTCTCTTTTCACTCATATATATATATATATATATATATATATATATATATATATATATATATATATATATATATATTATACATTACAGTATATATATTATTAAATAATATTCTTATAAATGTGCATAATTTATGTTTCTCCATGGTTTACAAATGTTTTCTAAATGTTTATCCAATTTCAATGTGTCAGAAGAACTTAATAAAGACTGCATTATGTATTATTCATGATTATTTTTATATTTTTAATTTTGTTCCTGAAAAAATAAAATAAATATTTATTCACATTCCTGATAATCATAATCATTGACAACAACTACCCCCCGCACCCATACAGTGTAAGAATGAATGACAAAACAACATGAATCAGTTAATGTTTTTTTTACTCTCAATTCTCACAATGCTGTACAAATCAGATTTACATTTCAAATTCGAGAAGGGATTTTCCAAAGCGTTACCGTAAACAAAGCCTCAAAGGGTTGGGGGGGGGGGGTGACTCATGCGCAGTAAGCAGCTAGCTCCCATCTCAAAGAAGCTTAGAGTACACGCAGGCGCAGTGAGGCAATTGACGCTCGGCCAGGGACGGATTAAAAACACAATGACTAACTTCAGAAATTGAATGACTCTGTGGAGAGGGGGGGGGGGTTAGATGACTCATGCGCAGTAAGCAGCTAGCTCCCATCTCAAAGAGGCTTAGAGTACACGCAGGCGCAGTGAGGCGATTGACGCTCGGCCAGGGATGGATTAAAAACACAATGACTAACTTCAGAAAATGAATGACTCTGTGGAGAGGGGGGGGGGGGTGGGTGACTCATGCGCAGTAAGCAGCTAGCTCCCATCTCAAAGAGGCTTAGAGTACACGCAGGCACAGTGAGGCGATTGACGCTCAGCCAGGGACGGATTAAAAACACAATGACTAACTTCAGAAAATGAATGACTGTGGAGGTGTCTGTCGAAAAGAGTTTGTGTGTGCGTGGGGGAGGGATAAAAGATTAGTTGTGCAGCAGTTCAAAGAAATTACATACTGTAGAGTAGAGTACAGTAATTTCAAATGGCAGTTCATTATAATAATTTGATCAATAAACCCCCAAATACAAGCCCCAAATACAGTACATAAAAAGCAAGTCACTTTATCTCCCTGTGCCTCAGGCACCAAAAAAATAGATTGTGAGCTCCACGGGGCAGGGACCTGTGCCTGCAAAATTTCTCTGGAAAGCGCTACGTACTGTATACTGTAACTAACAGCGATATACAATAACATGCTATTATTATTATTATTATAATATCAAGGTGATACTCTGTGCAAATAAAATTTGAGAAGGGATTTTCCAAAATGTTGCCGTAAACAAAGCCTCAAAGCTCCCGTCTCAAAGAGAATTACACGCAGGCGCAGTGAGGCTTTGTACTGTAGCTCGGCTATGGACGGATTAAGAACACAATGGCAAGATTCAGAAAATTAACGACTCTGAGGAGAGGGGGGGGGGGTTGGGTGACTCATGCGCAGTAAGCAGCTAAGCTGCTACATAGCTCCCATCTGAAAAAGGATCACACGCAGGCGCAGTGAGGCTTTGAAGCTCGGCTATGGACGGATTAAGAACACAATGGCAAGATTCAAAAAATTAACGACTCTGTGGAGAGGGGGGGGTTGGGTGACTCATGCACAGTAAGCAGCTAAGCAGCTAAATATCTCCCATCTGAAAAAGGATTACACGCAGGCGCAGTGAGGCTTTGAAGATCGGCTATGGACGGATTAAGAACACAATGGCAAGATTCAAAAAATTAAAGACAGCCCCATGAAGTTCAAAGCTAAAGACATACTTTAATTTAAATTCAATGTCATAACCCAGACTGAATCCGTAATATCCCATATGGTCAACTTCGACGACTAAAAAGAAATTGCAGTGAAGAGACAACATACCAACAACAGTCAGCGGTCTTAATAAATAAATTCAAAGAGCAATTACTAGATGATACTAACACCTATATGGTACTTGATCACAACCCCACCTCCAGATTTTATGAGGAACTGAGAACATTTCTAATGAAAGGCAAGGATTCTGGGATACTGAATGACAATGAATTTAGATATTTATGTAAGGAGAAGGCTAAGTTGCCTCTATTTTATTTCTTACCAAAGATTCTCAAAAATGTAAAAAATCCACCCGGAAGACCGATAATATTGGGTATTGAATCTTTGACAAGTAATTTGTCCCGCTACATTGATTGCTTCCTTCAAAAATATATTTCCTCATTAAAATCATATATAAAAGATACCACAGATGTAATTAGGATAATAAATAACATCAAATGGGAGGATCATTTTATCCTTGTTACTGCAGACGTGAAATGATTATATACCTCAATTGTCCATTCTGATGGTATTAAAGCAGCAAAAAACTTTCTAATGAAAGATATTGAGATTATTGAAGATCAAGTTCAGTTTTTAATTTAGTCAATGACCTTTATCTTAGAGAAAAATTATTTTTGGTTTAATGATAAGTATTATCTTCAAAGATGTGGCACGGCTATGGGGACTAGGTTTGCCCCGAGTTATGCGAACCTCTTCACGGGCACATGGGAAGATGACCGTATTTGGTCTAACCATGAACTTGGTGCAAACCTAGATTCCTGGCATAGATTTATAGATGATATTTTATTTTTCTGGAAAGGGAGTGTAATTGAGTTAGAAAATGTCTTCATATATATGGGAGATAATAATTGCAACCTCCAGTTCACTACACACTGGAGTAAGAAACAAGTTGAATTTCTAGACCTCGTAATATTTGTAGAAGATTGTAAATTGAAAACAAGAACATTCTTCAAAAAAGTTGATAGTAACAACTTTATTATGGAAAATAGCTGTCATAACCCAGACTGAATCCGTAATATCCCCTATGGTCAACTTCGACGACTAAAAAGAAATTGCAGTGAAGAGATAACATACCAACAACAGTCAGAGGTCTTAATAAATAAATTCAAAGAGCAAAATTATAGTTCCCACACTATAGAAAAAGCTGTACATAAGATTAATGGTGTCCCAAGAGATGATCTATTAATAGATAATGGACAAAAAGACAAAAATATAAACAAAAATAATTTCAAAATTTCATTTTTAACACAATACAATAGGGAAGCTTATCAGATAAAAAATATATTACGTAAACATTGGCATATTTTAAATAATGATGATATTTTAAAAGACCATATACCAGATGTACTAAGTGTAATTTTAAAAAAAGCCCCTAATCTTAAAGGAAAATTGGCCCCCACAACTTTTAAACCTATAAACATCAAAAAATCAACTTGGATGGATAAACCCAAAGGCTTTTACGGCTGTTTTATGTGCAAAGCATGCAATTATAAAAATAATGACAAACTACACTTCTCCTCCAATAAAACAGGAGAATCTTTTAATATTGATAGTTATATTAATTGCAAGTCAGAATTTGTTATATACCTTTTAGAGTGCACCTGTGGGTTACAATATATAGGGCGGACCTCAAGACCCCTTCGTGTACGTATCTTAGAAAATATAAGGAACATTAAGAAAAGTGTCCTAACAGATAATGTTTCCAAACATTTTCATATGCATCATAATTCAGATCCTAAGTTTATAAACTTTAAAGTTATAGAACACATTCCAGTGCATTGGAGGGGAGGTAATGGAATTAATAGTCTCTCTTTTAGAGACCTTTTGGATACACAGGATGCAGACCTTAGCACCCAATGGGTTAAAACATTGATATTGATATCAATGCGTTTTTAATTTAATTGTAATCCTTTGTGGATAATATAGTTTTATTTAGAATTATATATTTATATGTCACTGATACTTTTCTCCTTTTCCTCTTTTAGTATTTTCATTGTGTCATTTTTTAGATTAATAAATATATTATATGTATTGCATTTTTATTATTGTGTTTTATATACATTTATTGATTTTTGGCACTCACTGCTATGTTCTGGAGCAGTTGAGGAGTTAATTTATATGCATTGTATTTTTAGAACTATATATTTATTGCATTTTGGAACTCACTGGTAAGTTGAGGGGTTAATTTATATTTTGAACTAAATTTATGTTATTAATTGGTTGATATTACTGTTTACGGCTATATATAGCCTCTATGACCATTGTAGGATAGATTCTTGACAAAGCCTTAGCGAAATGCGTTGAATCGTTGATCCTGGGAGGACTGGAGATTGAAGGGACTGGCATTGCTGTACTCATTCCACACGACAAGCCACTTCCGCCCTGAGTTAGTGACATCACCGGAAGTGACGTATGCGGACGTGAATGCGGATGCATGCGGTGTACAGCAGATGGGAATACCAGAATACTACCCTCAACAGACCTCTCCCATGATACTTTTAAGCTTTTGAAATGTGAGTGTATTAATTTATCTGCTATTTTGTGCAATACACTATCTATACGTTATAATACTATTGAGATATCTCTCTTTTCTACATCCATTGGCACACTGTATGAGGAATAACAACACTGAACAGAAGGGGTATTATACTTACTACACACCCCAACGAAGACCTCACTAAAGGGCTCCCGTCAGAGAGAGAAGGATCTCTGACACCTATAATATAGAAGAAGTATATTGTGAGTGAAACCATTGCAGTATTGATTAGACAGGATATTGTCTCTACTACTATACTATTTTTGGTCTTCTCTCTCTCTTCTCATATACCATTCACGAACGAGCGCTCCTCCCTTCCCTGGAAGACAAGAATACTACTACTGGGACAGCGAACAGTCCCATACAAGGGTGTAGACCAGCTATGACTTCACTTATTACCACATTGTCACTTGTTTGAGGGTGATGGGTTTTTGCACTTATTGAAGTATTGTATTTCACACTATATATATAGGTATCACAATTTTTTTCTGATTTGACACAGTTCACTCTTTATTTTACTTTTATTTTTTGCGCCTGGTCCATATTTTTCTTTTGTATCTTTTGTAGTTCTGGGACGTGAGGCTGCATCTGTATTGTGTTTAAAATGGAGAATGTTAACTCCAATGTTTTCACTAGGAGACTGACTAGAAATAGAAATTTGGATTTCACTCTTCCTCATATGGATTCCACACCTCTGAGTGAGAGAGAAATTCTAAATAGAGAGTTTACAAAAGTAGAGGCTATACTGTTTAAAGACACACGAAAATACTTTGATATGTTATCCTTAGATAATTATATAAATAATAAGATAATCCCTCGTGGATTAAGAATCAAAAAAAGTCCTTCCTTTGATTTGGACGATGCAGTGTGCATGGAAGCCTGGGAGGGCATCGTTGACCATGCATCGTTTGAACTTATGAAACTTATTATTCAGCAACACAAAGAGAAAATGATAATACTGGATAAAGAAATTAATTCTATTAAAGAGAAAATAGCCCCTTATGGGACATCCAGTGTTTAAAGAAGAAGAAGTATATTGTGAGTGAAACCATTGCAGTATTGAATAGACAGGATAGTGTCTCTACTACTATACTATTATTGGTCTTCTCTCTCTCTTCTCATATACCATTCACGAACGAGCGCTCCTCCCTTCCCTAGAAGACAAGAATACTACTACTGGGACAGCGAACAGTCCCATACAAGGGTGTAGACCAGCTATGACTTCACTTATTACCACATTGTCACTTGTTTGAGGGTGATGGGTTTTTGCACTTATTGAAGTATTGTATTTCACACTATATATATAGGTATCACAATTTTTTTACTGATTTGACACAGTTCACTCTTTATTTTATTTTACTTTAATTTTTTGCGCCCGGTCTATATTTTTCTTTTGTTGACCATATACGTGCCTGGAAATGTTACCACTTGCTATGAGCCCACAAAACTACTCAAGGTTCAGCACCCTTAGCACCTGTGGGAAACACACGATCAAATCCTGACTATCAATCGCTTTGTGCATAGGTATGCTTAATGTTAATGGTTGTAGGGACGGATTTCACAGGTTCCAGGTACTCTCCTGTTCATGGAGGGAGGATATTCTGGGTTTCCTGCAAGAAACCCATACCACTCCAGAGGTTGAAGCCAGGTGGCCTCTGTAGTGGTGAAGCAGGGTCTTCTTCAACCACCTCATGGCTGCTTTAGATGCAGCCACGAGAATCCGAACACTTTCCTTGGAAAATCTGTGGCAATCTCCCAGTAATGCTGCAACATTTCTGTGAGATTTCTGCAACCAGACTAATGGCCCTTCGAATTAACACAGCGGGGGTTCTTGCAGTCCCATTCAGTTTGAATTGAATGGGACTGCAAGAACCCCCGCTGTGTTAATCCGAAGGCCATTAGTCTAGCTGCAGAAATGTCACAGAAATGTTGCAGCATTAGTGGAAATTGCCCCAGATTTTCCAAGGCAAGTGTTCAGATACTCGTATCTGCATCTGTAGTGAGAAAAAAATGCGAGTTGTTTACAAACGATTTTGCCTTTTGCAGTTTTCGGAGATACTAGAATACGGCGAGTTTTCAAAAAATACGATTTTGGTCATTCCGCCCGGATTTGCACTGTTAGAATGAAAACGCTTGTAAAAATTCCTTCTTCGCATGGTTTGGACATTGCAAAAGGTCTTACAAAATAGCAAAATGTGCAAATGTGCTTGTAAAGTGTACTTTAGATATGTTAAGTCCCATTTCAAAACTATTAGAATAGGCCCTATAGAATTATAATACCACTGTATTCAATCTTCCTATTTTTTCAGAATGTACGATTATCAACAACATAGTAACATAAAAGCTTTTATTACAATTTCTATGATTTAGTGAATACAATTTAAGTCTAACTCTCTATTCAAGCCATTTGGAAACAATGTCTCCAGTGTATCTATACAAAATGCATTTTTCTGAAGTAATAGTTTTTTTTTGTCCCTTTCTGCTAGAAATCTTAATTTATTATATTATGTGCCAACGTAATTGCAATACTTAATGTGCATGTTCAAAGAAGTGTTTTGCTAATTAACTTTCTGTTTTTCCACATTCTCAGGATCCTTTCTCTACAATTTTTCAAAATTTCTAATCTTACTTTCATGCTCGTATGAATGGATTTGTCTTTTTGTTAGTGTATGTCCTATAGTATGTTGCCTTTGCCACAAGGACATTACTGTAAATATATCACAGCCATCAAGTCACAAGTATAGAACTCGTTCACCTCAAATGGACTTCCTTTGCTTGTCTCCACCTCAATTTTACCATTACAATGTGCACAGCGGGTACATAAATATGTGCCTTTTAATGGGGTTGAAAGGAATTTTTGTTAAAGATTTTGTGCCATAAAGAGATTTTTTTCCACAAAATCACCAATATTTCTACCTCTTTTATAGGAGAATAATGGTTTTATATGGAATAAATAGCCATGTGTATGATCCTTTAATAGAATATCAATGTCTGTTCATAATATGTTGAACTACACGGATTTCTGGAAGGAGTTACTGTGGGGATTCTATCAAAGACCCATTTCTGTTTTTCGTTTTACTTAAGAAGATCCATTCTCTTAATAGTTTTACTTGATACTTTGTCTTCCTAAGGGAATTATTATTGTAGCCCCGTAATAATTTTTTTTTTATAACTTGTATTTTATTGGTTTTCAAAGCTCAGAGAAAGTACAACAGATATCCATTACAGTATCGTGAATTTTTAACATTCCATACATATGATAGCTGAGTACAGTGCATGAACAATGTTTATAACCTAACTGGGTCGGTGGGAAAGAAGGGGAAGGATAGGCAAGGAAAGGAAGGGGGGGGGGTGGGTGGGAGGGGGAGGACGGCCGAGGAACCAATCGGACCTATGTTGCCTGGGTTGTAGCTTCCTGAATCGGGGTTATGTATACGATTATTTGCCTCTTCAACTAAACTACCTGTTAGTGACTGACAGCCATTCGACCAGAGATATCATCACAGGAGAACGTATCTACAATTATTAAAGCATTATTGTGGTGATCTCTACCCCCGGGATGTCTGTCTGGGCTAACCAGGGAGTTCATACTTTTAGAAATTTTTCGCCCGAATCATTAATAAGGCTTGTCAGTTTTTCCATCTGACATATGTACCAAATTTTATTCCGAATTTTGGGGATTGTAGGAATTGCATTCTGGTTCCAGGATGCTGCGATCGTGCTCCTCACTGCCGTTGCGAAATGGGAAATTAGTTTGAGTTCAACTTTTGCTAGCCCTGGTATTGCTCTGTTCAATAGAAAGAGCCAGGGATCCATTGGGATTTCGAGGCCCAATATACTCTATACCCAAACCTTAATTTTGATCCAGGTTGGAACTAAGTGAGGGCAAGACCACAGCATGTGTAACAAATCTGTTGACTCTCCACATTGTCGCGGGCACAACGGGGAGCGTCCTAGAATAATTTTTTGATAATTTTAGTGGGGTATGATACCACCTCATCAGGGTCTTATATGCGTTCTCCTTTAGTGTCACGCATATCGAACTTTTAGAGGCTGCCGTCACCATCTGTGACCATTCGTCCACATCTGGGCTCTCACCAAGATCTTTTTCCCAATTCAACATATATCTTAATTTGCTTGTTACCTTGACAGCAGAACCGACTACCTCTCTATACATTTGCGATGTGAGTCCATGTGTTGACGTCTCACTAAGACAGAGCCTTTCAAATTATGTCAATGGGGGGTGTGGGTTAAATTTATTATAGAAAGCTCTGATCTGAAGGTATCTATATAGCTCCGATTGTGGGATATTTTTATCTGAATTAATTTGTGCAAATGACAAAATGTTGTTATTACCTTCCAGATCTCGAAGTCGTACTATACCTTTTCGTTTCCAAATTGCAAAGTTTGCCCTATCTAAACCAGGAGCAAAATATGGATTATCCCAGAGAGGGGTCATCAATGTGTTTTTGTTAGTTAGATTACATTTGAGTTTAGTTGCCTCCCAGATTGACAACGAATTGGTCATTGAGGATAGTGGTGATGGTATAGCTTTCCTAGCTATTTTTGGGCTCCAAATTAGGTTGCCTAGCTCCAATGGTGAGCAGAGAGCACTCTCTAATGCTACCCAACGTCTCATATCCGGGTTTTTGTGCCATTGAGAGATTTGGCATAATTGTGCCGCTTTGTAATATGATAACAAGCAAGGTACCGCTAGCCCCCCTTCCGCAGTTTGTCTTTGAAGGGTTTGTTTATTCAATCTCGTTTTTTTGCCGCCCCATATAAATTTGGAGATTGCAGATTGAAGGCTGAGGATCTCGTACAATCTGAGTGGCACCGGGAGCGCTTGAAATAGATATAGGAGTCGCGGTAGTAAATTCATCTTCACGCTATTAATTTTACCAATCCAAGATATGTTAAATTTTGACCAGTGACCTATATCCTCCCGTAGAGTCCTGATTAACCTGGGGTAGTTTGCCCGATAAACCGAATTATAATCTTTGGTAATATATATTCCCAGGTACTTAATCGCTTTGTTCTGCCAATTGAAGTTGAAATTGATGGAGATAAGTTTTTCTAATGGTTTCGGTAAATTTATGTTTAGGGCTTCTGATTTAGATTGATAGTTAATTTTGAACCCTGAGATTTTATTAAATTTACCCAACAGCTCAAAGAGATTGGGAAGCGACGTCAGGGGTCTGGACAACACCAGGAGGACATCATCTGCATATAGGGCTAATTTATATGTTTGGTTCCTAAACTCCAGGCCTGTAATATCCTTATGGTCACGGATCTGGGCCACCAGCGGCTCCATACACAGGGCGAATAGGAGGGGCGAGAGGGGACAGCCGTGTCTTGTCCCACTTTTAATCTTGAAGGGGTCTGAGGGGAAGCCCTGGTGTACTACTCTGGCTACAGGTTTCGAGTAGAGAGCTAAGATAGCTGATGTCATTTTTTCACCGAACCCAAACGCTGCAAGCGTAGCTTTTAAATATGCCCAGTCAATCCTATCGAACGCTTTTTCTGCATTTAGACTCAATACCATTACGGGTACTTTCTGTGCATTGGCTATCTCTACCAGATCAATGATTCATCGGGTGTTATCTGCTGATTGTCTATCTCTTATGAAACTGACTTGATCTGGGTGTATGAGTCTAGGCAGGATTTGACTTAATCTATTGCCAATCAGTTTAGAGTAGATTTTGATATCCATGTTTATGTCTATAACTCTTACAATCCAATGGGTCTTTTCCTTGTTTATAAATTAGTGATATGGACGCTTGCAGCATTTGTTCTGGGAAAGCGGCTCCCTCCAAAACCGCGTTGAACATACGCAATAGGTGTGGGGCTAGTAGTTTTACATACTTTTTATAGTACAGGCCTGAGTACCCGTCTGGACTGGGGGCTTTAGATACTTTCAAGTTTTCGATCACGTGCGTGATCTCCTCCATAGTGAACTCCCCCCCCAGAACGCTACGTTCCCCATCCGTCAATTTTGTTAGGCTTGAGCCCGATAGAAAATTCTTCAACGCTCTTTTAGTACTATGGGTTTGTGCACTTTCTCTCCGTTATACAGATTCTCATAAAATAGTTTGAATTCCTCTACTATTAATTTAGGGTTTGCAGAAAGGACTCCTGATTTTCGTCTTATCGCTTGAATACTGTAATTTGGTAATTTGTTTCTCAATTTATTTGCTAGCATAGTATCTGGCTTGTTTGCTTTGTCAAGAAATTTCTTCTTTGACCAACTCAGTGAGTTATCGACCTGGGAGGTTAACAGGAGGTTTAGTTCAATTTTAATATCTTTGATTGTCATGAGGACCTTTGGGTTGTGATCCCGTTTGTGTTTTTCCAATTGGTCCTTTAATTTTGCCTGCAGCTGAACTATTTTAGCTTCCCTTTCCCTTTTCCTCCTAGCTGCAAGATTGATCAGTACTCCTCTTAAAGTGGCTTTGTGCGCCTCCCATAGCGAGGAGTGGGAAGTCACTGATCCTACATTTAATTTGAAGTATTGGTCTATTTCCTCTGCTATTTTTTGGGACAGATCTGGGACTCTTAATAAGGACTCATTTAGCTTCCAGTTTGCTCCCGGCTTTTCTAGGCTTAATTGGGTATATAGGTGCATGATCTGACCACGAAATATCGTGGATTCCCGCGTGGGAGATCTTTGGGACCAGTCTGCTCGATACAAAGAAGTAGTCGATTCTACTGTATGAAGAGTGTGGATGTGAATAGAATGTATAATCCCTGTCTAATGCGTTTAATTCCCTTCATATATCTATTAAATTATTGTCTTTCAGTGCCGCTTTTAGTGTAGTGGGGGCCTCTCTGTCAGATTTGCGCGGGGGACCAGATCTATCCATTTTCGGATCAAGGACTGAGTTAAAGTCCCCTGCTACAATTATTGGACCCTTCCCTATTCTATGTAATTTGCTAAAGACCATTGTGAAAAAGGAGGAGTCGCGATCACATGGCGCGTAAATTGACGCCAGTGTAAGAGGTTGGGCCATTGATTGTGCCTTGTAGGATCAGATATCTCCCCTCTTTATCTTTGACCATGGAGTTTAACTTAAATGGGCATCTGTTGTTAAAGATGATCGCCACGCCTTTCTTTTTCTTGGCGGATGAGGCTAGAAGTGTTTATCTAAAAATTTTGGGGAACTGCTAATGCTAAAGTGTGTTTCCTGCAATAATACTATGTCAGCGTGTCGCCTCTGGTAATCTGTAAACGCCAATCTTCTTTTCCTTGGACAGTTTAGTCCCTTCACATTGTGAGATATCAGTGTCAGCCCCATTGAAAATTGGATGGATATTCTCTTAGATCCGGAGTATAGAATGTGTATAGGTTCAAAATTTACCTTCCAGCTGTCTTTACCGGTAACCGGCGTTTTGCGTTTGGATCTCTTGGCTGTGGACGGCCTCCTCGACCATCCTTGGGAAAGGGTAAAGGGAAGGGAAAACAGGTAGGAAAAAACAACTTGGGAGATTCTCTTGAGGCCTTAGACCCCTTCGAATCTCTTGCCTCTGGGGATTGTCTGGGAATCTGGACTCCACTGTCGTGTGTCCTCCTGGCCGTACAAACTCGGCCCCCAGTGTCCCCGAGGTCTTTTACGATTGGCCTGGATGTCTCCAGGTCAATCCATGATGGCCGCATAGCAAGGACACGGCATGGCTTATTTTATTTTATAACTCATAAACACATCAATAAACACATCAATTTAACATTTAGTAACACACCGGACTGTATGCAAGCATATCCCATTGTACTTCAAAACTTTTTCTAATATGTCTCTCCTTACTCCTCTCAGTACTGGTTATAATCCATGCTATCTGTCTTCCCCCCTGACCCCTCCCCATCCCGTTGATCTTGTTATAATCAAATGGATGACACACTGTTATATGTATATCTATTCGCTATCTACCCCCTGTACCCTCCCCTTCCCTGCCCTCCAATTTATGCGTATGTGGTATGTCATCTGCATATTTACTCCTATCCTCCATAGCCGGGTAAATCGGGGGCACTACAAAGAGCGTGTATGGGAGCTATGGATAGAGAAGAGGCAGGTGCATACTTGCTTCCTTATGCCGAAGAGTACTGTTTTTTTCTACTTATTACCTCTGATAGCCTGCGACAGCCGAGAACTTTCAACTTGCATGTAACCATTATTAACAGTCCCACAGCCTAATCCCTAAACAATTAATATTCCCCTTAACTCGGTGCAACCTTAGGACCCCTCTAACTGGAGGGAGGAACAAGAGCATAGTGTAACCATCAGTACAACACAGATTTCATGAATGTTTTCAGAGGAAGGTGGGCCCCTCAACCTACTGGTAATATCCATTGATACTTTAGTATCTCATCACCTTGCCCACCCTTTCTCTTCCGAGGGCCATCTGGTACTCTGGTGCAGCTCCAGGACCCCTGCAGACTCTGACGGGGGCCATAGTATTTGGGTCCATCTTATCATATTCTGGACTTAAGCTGCTCCGGTCCCAGCAGGCATATATAAAATGTCTGACCTCCCCAGCCCTCCAACCCAGTGTGTTGAGTGCTCGTGTGATGTGATGTTCCCCCTTAGGCAGCTACTATTAAGCCCCTCTGCAGATCTAGAGTTTCCTCCATGTTCCCTAATCAATCTTTATTATAATTTGATGGGGCTATGCCATGGGGGAAAAAAAAGGGGGGGAAGGGGGCGATCCCGGTACCATCCGTCTATCAGCTCCTCCTTACCGGCTGTGTTTGGGGGCTTTGTGCCGGTCAAACTTTCCTGCAGCTCGTCTGCTGCACTATCCGATGTGGAGATGTGGAGAATCCAAGATGGCCGCCACCTCTGTGAAGTGTGAACTGTCTGAAACAAACAAACTTTATTGAGATCACTCGTGAACAAACGAACACAACTGTGGTAATGCCCTTTTAAGCCTTAATTGATTCTGGATTGGGATCAATTAAGGGACTTCTGCTGCTGCTTTCGCGCCGAGCCCTTCACTTTGTTCCAGGCTGGCTCCGGGGAGGATGTCTCTTCTGTCTCAAGGTCAGTGGTATCGCCCCCATGGCCCAGTTCTTTAGGAATGGCTCCTTATCTTCTGGGCTTCTTAGAGTGATGGCCGTCCCGTTTTTAAGCACCTGCAGGCCAGAGGGGAAAATCCAATGGTATCTTATACCATTATCACGGAACATTTTGGTGATTAGTATGAGGTTCCTCCTTTTAGCCAGAGTGGATGGGGCAAGATCCTGGAAGATCAGCATCTTGATGCCTTCGAATTCAATTGCCCCTGCGGCTCTGGAAATGTGGCAAATTGCTTCTTTTATTCTGAAGTAGTGCAGCCTTATAATTATATCGTGCGGGGGGTCACCAGCTTGAGGTCTGGATCTGAGCGCTCGGTGACATCTGTCCATTTGTAGGTCTGCGTCGGGCTTGTCAGGGAACATGCTTGTCAGCAATTTTGATATAAACTCCTTCGGATCTGTTATCTCCTCTGGGACACCTCTCACTCTTATGTTGTTGCGCCGGTCTCTATTTTCGGCGTCTTCTTGTTTGTCAGCGATGTAATTTATGAGGGTTTTTAAGTGTGCTGTTGTTTTTTCATTTTTGCGCACCGCTTTGACTGTAGTGTCCAGCCTTTTCTCTAATTCATCTGTCCGGTCCCCAATGCTGTTAATGTCCTTTCTTAGATCCGCTATTTCTTTCCTGAGGCAATCTTTTATTTCATTGCAGACTTCTCTCAGATCACTTCTGGTGACTGTCTCTTTATCCCGCTCTCTTATCTGAGATAGCGGCATCTCATCCTCTTCTGATTCCGCTCTCCCTGAGCGCGCCAGTGCAGCTTTATTGAAGTAGCTGGTCAACCCTGTGGTACATCGCCTCGCTTTTGGTCTCATTTGAGACTGCACAGTATCCTCAGCATGTTATGTGATGTGAAAAGCGTGAATAAATAAGAGTCATAATCTGAGGATCATTGCAGAATGACAAATAAGTTTATTGCAGTGTACGGTGCACACGCAGAGGAGAGTTTCAAAATAAAACTCTCCCAACGAGATACTGGCATACAGGCCTTATTTATACACAAAATACTAAGCCACGCCCCCTATACGAGGTTGCATGTGCGTCACTACGTAAGCATATAAGATAGACAAAACATGAACATGAACACATCGAGTTAATAACATTATTATGGGATTCATATTAGAAATTAAATGACTCAGCTAATATTCCTTAAACAAGCCTTCAACCTTTTCTCTACATACGGACTTCATGGGCACCTCCCTCGGAATGCAAGACATGATGTTATCTATCTTTTATTTTCATAACATTCACGCTTTTACTCTTCTCTTCAAGGTCTTGTGTCTTAGATGAACAGCTTAATATCAAAACCTTCAGGAGCAGAAAAGAAAAAAAAATGTGTCTTTAAACTAACTTCCATACCAACTTTCATACAGACAATAGACAATATCAGGCACCTAAGATGGATGATGACTTAAAATGGCGGCTTAGATCCCAGTGCTGTTTATGTCAGACCCCCCCCCCCTTACATCATATTCTGACTTTGTCACTCCTTCCTTTTTTATTCTGCTTTTGAGAAGATTGTGATGTTAGTCCAGGGACGCATTGACAGACTCATATTGTATACTGGGGTGCTCCATCATCTAATAGTGTTTGTATGTATACACTGGAGTGAAAGGGAGAGGGTGTTTCCCTCCTGCTGTCATAGTCTCGTAAGGCGCTGTGGCCCCAATATGTCTTTTGGAGTTGAATAACTGTGATCGGCATCTTATTTCTTCAAGGGACTGCTGTTTCTGGCACCTGTAAAGAGTGGCATCAGATTGGAGGGGGGTGGCACATTTGTGGATCATACCTCTGCAACACGTGACACACACATATATGACAACAAGTACTGCACCGACACACTTTATCCGAGCAAATACCCGGTATGTACCTGGCAGATACCTGGAATGCGCCGCTACTCACCTCTGACAAGCCCCGTTGCATTTGCCTTCCCAGCCTGGGTTCATGCCTGGCTGATGGGTGGCTGATCTGTTAAATGATAATGATTAGGATTTAATAGGCTGCAATGCTTCGCGTGTCTACCAGATGGCATAAATTCATGAATTGTAATGCAGTATATATATATATACTGTGCAGTATTGCAGCCAGCTGGAATAAAATGCTTCAATCCCGGCTTGGAAAATAACTCAATGCACTCGGGCAGAAAACAGTCACAAACCTCAATACACCCGGGTATACCCGAATTCGTGGGACTAGCCGAGCTCGAATAAAGTGTGTCGCCAGTGTAACACCCCCACACACACCAAAGCATTCATACATTTTTGCTCCAAGTGATTTAAGACATCAACCTAACCCCAAGGGGTGATATTCTGTCACTTCCCTTTGTAAGCCTCTTTTTTTAATCTTTTCTATTTCCTCTAGTTCATGCTGTACATTGCTACACTGATCTTGAATGAAAACACAACATTGTTCTTCAACTAGGACACATACCCCTCCTTTTGAAGCTAAAACATAGTCAAAAGAAATTCTGTTTTGTAAGGCAATAAGCCTAATCTGAACCTGTTCTTGGTTTAATGATGAAATTAAAAACGGCAAAATTAAGGCCACATCCTTCCTGTAAATTCTTATCTGACTAAACATACATTTTTACACAGGTTTCATTGGTTGGTGGAGACACTTGACCCATAAATTGATTCTTGTTCCTAGTGTGTGATACATCCTTTAAAGAGGTTCCCTTAAAAAATGGGAAAATACAGAAATTATACACATAATACTAAAAACCTTATTTTATGCAAGCAACCTTTCTTTGGGTATGCAGTTGCTAGATAAAGGAAATGGCATCTATCTCTATCATCATATATTTTCAGAATCATCACAACATTCTATTACTGAGAATATCAGAACAGACGATGTCTGCGATGGGTCAAAATGGCTGACTTATGATCCTTTCCTTGTGGCTGACACACGCCCCTGGATGACCCCCTCCTTTCGTTGGAGGTGCAACACACTTCTGGATCAAAGTTTTGCTGCACATAACACATACATAGAGAGTGATGAGTACTGCCAAAACACATACTGTACAAGAGCTTTCACAAGCCACGCTTTCAGGAAACCAATCCTCCCATCAAGGCTCAATTGTACATACATCTTAAATTTCTAACTTAACACACTCTAAAAATACTAATACTGTATTGAGTCTTTGAACAAATGAAATGTTCTGATAAAACCGGGCCTTAGCCTGGTGTCTTATTTTCCTCGTTGGTTAACGGTTAGAGTTTTGACTCGGCAAGACGTTAACTTGATGCGGCTGTGCTTTAGGTGACTTTGGTCTTTGGTGGAGCTGGAACAAGCTTTACTGTACTTTGGGTCCAGGAAAAGAACTCTGCCACTTTAATTGCTGTATTGGTGATTTAGTATAGGCCTTTTCATCTGGGATGCAGAGCATGCTTGCGTAGGACATATTTGACTATTAACCCCATCTTGAGTAGGTGCACTTTCACTTTGCCTAGAGAGACTCAAAAAATGTATTAGTGGCATGCAATACTTATTACTTTATTACCAATAACATGGTCCTTAATTCGGTCCTTTGGACTGGTGATAGTCATAAGTCATCCCATAAGTGTCTCATAGGGAGATAATTTATACCTAGGAATAAATTCTTGTATCAATGTGTTTACTCCTGTCTTAGCATCCGCATATAGACAGAGGTATTCCCTATTAATGTTCCTCAAATTAAAACTCAGTAGCCAATTTGAAATTTTGGGGCCTCATCCCTTGCCAAACTAATTGCTTCCATAGTTAATTCTATCCTGTCTGCAGGCCATATCCCTAAGACCTGGAAAACTGTCAGAGTTTGTCCCAATCTTCAAAAGTGGGGACAAAAAACACTGTCTCAAACTACAGGCCAATCTCTCTTCTCCCAATACTATCCACTGTCATGGAAAAAATATTCACCCCCAATTAAGCAACTATTTTACCCATAGAAATTTCCCTAGCCAATCCCCATCTGGCTTTTACCCAAACACTCCACTGTAACTATTCTGCTAAAAATTTGAAATGCCTTGTATAAGATGTATACCCTGTTCGCTTATGTAACTGCTATTGCAACTATGTATCCCCTGTATTTAACCCTATGCACAAGACACACCCACAAATGACCACTTCACTTCACCACTTCCTGGCAAACCCATTCTAGATTACACAGCAATTTTGACAATAACCACTGCTTATGGACACCTTTGGAAAAAAATAAATGGTTAAAAGTTATAACATATATTCAGTTAATAGACAAATGATTTTGTGTAGGACTTCACACTAATGTCTTGCTTTATATAATCTCTTTGCACAGTGCTGAGCACATGGTCAGCTTTATATTTTTAAATACACTCTGCATTTTCATCTGACTAAAGAAAAAAAATGATTTTATAAGACTTGTTCCCGGGCAAAAAGCCATCTTGTTTCTGGGCGTTTCGCCAATTGACCCTCAACAGATAAGATAACGGCACACCACTGCTTCTTCCTGAAAAATAATAATTATTGGATTGGAACTTTTGCTTAAAGTTAAAATACATGGAAACAAACAATTATAAACCCTCTAAAAAGCGCTAACCTACAAAAAAAAATATAAAATAGTGATAATGTGATAACAAATTAAGGTGAATAACCCTAAAGTGATCAAAAACGAAAGCAGCCAATGGAACAAAAAAATCAACAGACTATTCCAAACCTGTATAAGCCAAATAAACATACAAATAAATTGTCCCAGGCGCTGTGAATAAAGTCCAATGAACCCCAATACCGTGAGCCAATTGGGCAGTCTTTAGTATGGGCTTCCTATGCCAGATAGATGATCCTGATAGTTGGTAGACAGGCAGGGGTGTTGTCTGATCTGATGTTATGATGTCTCTGAAATCATAGAAAAAAAGCAACAGGGCACGCACATGGCGTGGTATGGCTTTTCTCAATCACCCCCCTGCCTAGAACCCTGAAATCCTACTTATAGGATGAGGGCTCTCGAGTACAGTTGAGAGAATCTGTGCCTCACGTCTCTGTCCCTCACAGCGTCTCATGGATCCACGTGGTCTGGTCTGCAGGGGTCCCCTCACTCAGCGATGATGGTAACAGGGATGGTTTACTCCAGCGCTCCCACAGATGATTGCGTGTGGGGGGAGGAGGGGTGTTTGGAGACGGGGAAGAATATGGAAATATACTAGTGTGAAAACGTACAGGGTATTTATTGACATACAACAATGATGAAATCACACTTACAATTTAAAAGGTTTGCGAGTTCCGCTCACAATGCCGTCCGCAGCCTGTGTAGATCCTAATGCTGCTAAGGGAACGGTCGCCACGCGCTGCACTCGATTCCGGAACTCTAGTGACGTCAGCAGTGGGGCAGACCGGAACTCTCCTCACACTAGGAACTACGGGTGCCCGGGCAGCTCAATTCACTAGGCTCCTCCTCTCTACGCGTTTCGTGACGAGTTGTCACTTCCTCAGGGGATAATGGAGCCTAGTGGATAGGCTATTTATGCTAATCTTAGGTGGAGAGCCCTCCTACTAGTGGGATGGACTGGGCGTGATTGCTATGCATTACATTTAACTGCGATCATGGTAAAAGCTTGATTGATGGGTAAAACATAATACATCTTAATGATCAACTCTTAAGGAATCACCTTGATGGTTAAAAGACATCTAGTATATATGAATATTTGAAACATTATATACCGTTTAAAAATATTCTTATACAATACATTTATATTCTATAAAAATGCATAAAAATCATGATGCATAAAAATTATAGAAACAAGTAAACAAAAATTGGTACACTGATATTGAAATGAACAGTAAAAGCCTGTTGATCACTCAGGCATAATAAAATGATCAAAGTTATAGTGCATTCACTGATCTTTTAAAAATGCTGCCAGGTCGAAATCGATATTAAGGCCGAGGGGGGACAGTGTCTTTAGTACATAGATCCAATAACTTTCCCTTTTGGATACTAAATTGAGTCTGTCTCCACCCCGCCAACTGCTTTTTGGGTTATCAATTCCTACACATACCAGACACTCTGGGTTCTGGCCATGATGTGTTTTAAAATGATTTGAGACGCTATGGGTCTCGAGGCTCCTCTTAATATTATAGACGTGTTCAAAAGACGGTTCGCTGAACACGTCTAAAATATTAAGAGGGGCCTCGAGACACATAGCGTCTCAAATCATTTTAAAACACATCATGGCCAGAACCCAGAGGGTCTGGTATGTGTAGGAATTGATAACCCAAAAAGCAGTTGGCGGGGGGGAGACAGACTCAATTTAGTATCCAAAAGGGAAAGTTATTGGATCTATGTACTAAAGACACTGTCCCCCCTCGGCCTTAATATCGATTTCGACCTGGCAGCATTTTTAAAAGATCAGTGAATGCACTATGGCTTTGATCATTTTATTATGCCTGAGTGATCAACAGGCTTTTACTGTTCATTTCAATATCAGTGTACCAATTTTTGTTTACTAATTTTTAATCATCATGATTTTTATGCATTTTTATAGAATATAAATTTATTGTATAAGAATATTTTTAAACGGTATATAATGTTTCAAATATTCATATATACTAGATGTCTTTTAACCATCAATTTGATTATTAAGATGTATTATGTTTTACCCATCAATCAATTCACTAAATATTTAGGCTGTTTTTTTAATTTATATGCTATGAAAAGGGTCCTAGTTGATTAGGTATGTTTTAACATTGATCCCATTCTGCTTTTACCACGATCGCAGTTGAATGTAATGCATAGCAATCACGCAAAGTCCGTCCAACTAGTAGGAGGGCTCTCCACCAAAGATTAGCATAAATAGCCTATCCACTAGGCTCCATTTGCCCCTGAGGAAGTGACAACTCGTCACGAAACGCGTAGGGAGGAGGAGCCTAGTGAATTGAGCTGCCCGGGCACCCGTAGTTCCTAGTGTGAGGAGAGTTCCGGTCTGCCCCACTGCTGACGTCACTAGAGTTCCGGAATCGAGTGTAGCGCGTGGCGACCGTTCCCTTAGCAGCATTAGGATCTACACAGGCTGCGGACGGCATTGTGAGCGGAACTCGCAAACCTTTTAAATTGTAAGTGTGATTTCATCATTGTTGTATGTCAATAAATACCCTGTACGTTATCACACTAGTATATTTCCATATTCTTCCCCGTCTCCAAATCCCCCCCCCTCCTCCCCCCACACGCAATCACCTGTGGGAGCGCTGGAGTAAACCATCCCTGTTACCATCATCGCTGAGTGAGGGGACCCCTGCAGACCAGACCACGTGGATCCGTGAGACGCTGTGAGGGACAGAGACGTGAGGCACAGATTCTCTCAACTGTACTCGAGAGCCCTCATCCTGTAAGTAGGATTTCAGGGTTCTAGGCAGGGGGGTGATTGAGAAAAGCCATACCACGCCATGTGCGTGCCCTGTTGCTTTTTTTCTATGATTTCAGAGACATCATAACATCAGATCAGACAACACCCCTGCTTGTCTACCAACTATCAGGATCATCTATCTGGCATAGGAAGCCCATACTAAAGACTGCCCAATTGGCTCACGGTATTGGGGTTCATTGGACTTTATTCACAGCGCCTGGGACAATTTATTTTGTGTTTATTAAAATACATGGAGCTTTATCCAGAGCCTTAAGGACTACATTTTTTATGGCCTCTCAAAAATTAACCAACGGGCTATTATATAGCTGAGGTTATATACCTTCTTAACACACAAATAGCTCCCACACGCTCATGCTATCTCCCTCCACTCAGTTCTTTTTAATGCCTTCTGTTTGAACTTTCATATTTTCACAGACTTCCTTCACTACAACTGTATGCTATCCTGTTTCAATTCTGCCCTTTCTCATGCTAAACAAACCTACTTCTCTCCATTAATCAACACTCACAAATCTAACCCCACACTAACTCTTCCTTCATCTCATCTCAGGACATTTGCTGACTATTTTGAGAAAAAGGTTGAATCCATACACCAGACCATTCCCTCTGTTTCCTCCTATCCTACTTTGCTTCCTACTCTCTTCCTGCTTACCTTGACTCTTTTTCCACTGTATCAGAAGAAAATGTCACCATCACTGTTGATCTCCTCTTCTCCCTCTAATCTGATACATTTCCATTCTCCTTCAAACATGCAACAGTTATACCATGACTCAAAAATAGCAAGCTTGACCCTACCTGTCTTTCTAACTACTGAACTTGTCTTGTATTCTTTTGCTTGCTCCATTTTCTCAACACCCATTCTCTCCTTAACCCTCTAGAATCTGATTTTTACACTGCTCCCTCCACGGAGACAATTCTCACTAAAATAACTGATGACCTATATGTTGCCAAAGACAGGGGTCATTACACTCTGAATATATTACTCCACCTCTCTGAAGCATTTGCCTCTATGGACCACACTCTTCTCTTTTCTCTGTACACACTCTCTCTAGGTGACCTAATAACATCTCTTGGGTTTAAATACCACCTCTATGCTGACGACACCCACATTTACTTTTCAACCCCAGGCATTACACCTCCTGTTCAAACCTAAGTTTCTGAATGTCCTTCTGTTATCTCATCCTGGAAGGCCCTCCTTCGCCTTAAACTTAACATGGCAAAAAACAAAGTTCCTCATACTTCCTCCCAAACCTGACCCTTTTATCTCCTTCCACATTACTCTTGAATCTTCCATCAGTAGCCCAAGCACGCTGTTTAGGGGTCACTCCCTGCTCCTCTCTCATATTCTCCTCTCTTATTCAAAACATTTCTATAACCTGTCGCTTTTTCCTCCACAATATCACAAAGATACACCTGTTCCTCTGTTGCTCAACTATTAAAAACTCTGATTCAGGCCCTCATTCTCTCCCATCTTGATAACTGTAGTCCCCTGTTATCCCGCCTTCTTGATTTTCACCTGTCTTCCCTACAATCTATCCTAAACGCTGCTGCCAGAATCACTCTGCTCTTTAAACTCTGATTCTGCGTTTCCCCTCCTGAAATTCCTCTCCTGGCTTCTAATCAAATCCTACTGCTTCTGTATGCTCTCCCTACCTACCAATTAGATTGTAAGCTCCTCAGTGCGGGGACTTCTCTCCCTTAATGTTATTTTTATGTCTGAATCACTTATTTCATAACCTCTTACCTTTACCATTTGCTAATGACGTGCACCACTCCTGTGAAGCGCTATGCATATTAATGGCGTTATATACATAAAAACATACAATACAATATATAATTCAAACAAATATTGTGAGCTGTTACCCGCATATTTAAACACAAAATATTCCCAAACATATCTTAATCCTATAGAAATAAAATTGAAATGTGTTTTTACTGGTTAAACACAATACAGAACACACAATACAAAAACTTCTCTCATACACAGCCAAACAACATCAAAAAAATAACGAACAAATAAAAGAAAAACATTTTTCACCTATTCCCAAACAATTTCATCCTGCAACTATATTAATAAAAGTTCCCTTCTCTTTCTTTATTCTCATAAATAACCAGACTTTAAAACTACTGTGATGCTCCGGAGCTTTTGAGTTAACTTTCTTATCTTGGCACATTCTTCGCGCTGGAGAAAAAGGTGGGGGTACGATCTGTGCTGCTGCTGTTCTGATTCTCTTTCTTGCAGACATTTGACTTCATTGTGAGCAAATAATATTCATGTTTTTGTACGTACTTGCAAGTTTTTGGATGGTGATTTGTGTACACAGGTGATACTTAGCATGGTTTATCTTTCACACAGGTAATCATTCAGGAAAAATTCATTAGGATATCAAATCCATCTGGCACTCACCATTAAGGGCACAATAATTTTACTTGTCGGCACCGAAACTTGAGTTTATATCAGGAAATGATTTATAACCACTTATTGCTTGTGGGGAAATGGAAGGAAAAGCTGATAAGTTCACACCTGATTTCTGCGGCTTCCAGTCAGCCGGGCCTGCCATGCATGACTTTAGCCACAAAACCTCATAAAATCCAAAGATTTATACTACCACAGACACACAGGGATTACTGAAAGTTAGAATGTTCCACTATGAGCCCTTGCGTTCGCATTCTTACAAATAAGAAAACCGGTGCGGCTGCCCATAGGTTCACGCTTCCTTCCATAGTCATTTATTGCAAACAAACTTTTTTCATTGGGGTGGCGTGTTTTTCACTGGGACTTGCATGTGAATTTTCATTGGCCAACAAAACATATTTATATTGTCTCTTCTTGTTCTCTGTATCCATTCTTTATTATTTTTGTCTGCAGACACACAACCTCTAACGGCAAATTTTGAGAACTTTGGTTTCCCATTATTCTCCTGTTACAGTAATCACATTTAATTGACCTGTACAATACTCCTGATACAATAATCAGCGCAAGCTGATTGCGTACAACTCTTTTGGCATGTTATTGTTCTGAAATATGCAAATGAGGACCTGTCACGAGACTGTTCCCCAATCATATTTTTTCACCATAACCATACCCAAGAAAACACTTGAAATACTTCAGCGGGTCCAACCCAGTCCTTATAAACCTTATACTTTTATAACATGGATACAGATAAGACCTTCTAAACAGATATCCATAAATAAACTCACTTGGTATGTTAATGACAAGACAGAGCAAATGCATAATCAAGGACCCTTCCTGCTCAACAACAAAAATATTTATCACAACCCAGGACGGTCTGAACAATCCCTTAAGCATACAAACACTCACCTTCATTACCAAAACACCTAAACTTTTAACGGAACTCTCACCTTAGTCCCAATAAAACTTAACAACTATAACACTTTAAAATGGATACAGGAACAGACAAATAAACTTATTTGAAACTGCGAGGTAAACCCGTCAACCCAGAATGAGACACCTTCTAAACACATCTCTCTACACACCACTCAAAAAACTTTTTAAACTCAGGCTTTCCTCAAAAAGGTGCCTTTTACCTCGATTCTTATGAGCGCTCAGATTTGAGTGACCGAGGAGTGGTTTCTTCAGGTGCTCAGCTTCCGGTATATTTGGGTTCATATTCGGAGCGCCATCTGTGAAAAGCGTGAATAAATAAGAGTCATAATCTGAGGATCATTGCAGAATGACAAATAAGTTTATTGCAGTGTACGATGCACACGCAGAGGAGAGTTTCAAAATAAAACTCTCCCAACGAGATACTGGCATACAGGCCTTATTTATACATAAAATACTAAGCCACGCCCCCTATATGAGGTTGCGTGTGCGTCACTACATTACTACTATAAGATAAACAAAATATGAACATGAACACATCGAGTTAATAACATTATTATGGGATTCATATTAGAAATGAAATGACTCAGCTAATATTCCTTACACAAGCCTTCGACCTTTTCTCTACATACGGACTTCATGGGCACCTCCCTTGGAATGCGAGACATGCTGTTATCTATCTTTTATTTTCATAACATTCGCGCTTTTACTATTCTCTTCAAGGTCTTGTGGCTTAATATCAAAACCTTCAGGAGCCAAAAAGAAAAGAAAAAAAATGTGTCTTTAAACTAACTTCCATACCAACTTTCATACAGACAATAGACAATACCAGGCACCTAAGATGGATGCTGACTTAAAATGGTGGCTTAGATCCCAGTGCTGTTTACGTCAGACCTCCCCCGTCCTTACATCATTTTCTGACTTTGTCAGTGACTTTCCGGTGTGATTCTGCTTATTTTTGCGTGCTTTTGATGCGGAGTAGTAGCCGTGGGTTATGGAGCTCACGGATCAAGCATCCATTCCTCTAGACCTCGCGCATGCGCCTCCGTAATAATTTTTTTAACCCTCTCATTGGTCTGTTCCTCATATTTTTCATTAGAGTCTCTTATTCTATGGAGACTGGTGAATTAACTTTTCGGAAGGTCTTGATAAGCATTATTAGGGTAACAACTATCTACCCTCAATAACCAATATCCCATACCATTATAGACATTCTTTTATCTGCTCCCTTAATTGTCACAGTGTTATCTCCTGAAAAACTTTTGAATGCCTCAAGTTCTTATTTGGATTCATCACAAGAGGTATATTGATGTCTCCAATTTAACTGTTGTATGACATTATTTACCAAATTAATAAACATATAAAAAGCAGACTTTGTGATCAAAGCAAGATTGACTGCTCTAAAACACAATAATAATTAGTAGTAAACTATAAGAGGGGCTAGACATTGTATTAAAAAAACCAGAAGGAACAGTCCCAAAAATACCTGTAATCGTGTGGGCAAACTACAATAATCACAATTAGTTGATAATTCTAGTTTAAGTGTGAAGAAATTGTCAGTGATTAAAACATAACTATATATATATAGGTCATGTGAAAAAGAAAGTACACCCTATTTGAATTCTATGGTTTTACATATCAGGACATAATAACAATCATCTGTTCCTTAGCAGGTCTTAAAATTAGGTAAATACAACCTCAGATGAACAGCAACACGACATATTACACCGTGTCATGATTTATTTAGCAAAAATAAAGCCAAAATGGAGAAGCCATGTGTGAAAAACTAAGTACACCTTATGATTGAATAGCTTATAGAACCACCTTTAGCAGCAATAACTTGAAGTAATCGTTTTATGTATGACTTTATCAGTCTCTCACATTGTTGTGGAGGAATTTTGGCCCACTCTTCTGTACAATGTTGCTTCTGTTCATTGAGGTTTGCGGGCATTTGTTTATGCACAGCTCTCTTAAGGTCCAGCCACAGCATTTCAATCGGGTTGAGGTCTGGACTTTAACTGGGCCACGTGACACGCGGCGTCATTTGACGTCACATTGCCATGGTCACGCGTCCTGAGGCCGGCTAAATCTCGGTAAGTATAGTTGCAGAGGCCTCATGCGGTACACCAGCATTTAATTTATATGCCGGGGGAGAGCGAGGGACGTCTGCAACCGCTGCACCCCCCCCCAGAAAAATCTCCCTCCCCTCCTGGGGGGCGTGCATCCCCAGTCTGCACACCGCTGCATGATATCTCCATCACTTGACTCTAACGGAGCTGATGAGGTGACGCCATTCCATCTCTTTTACCATAGAATACAGTGATTGCTTTTGTCTGCTATCATGAATCCTTCCACCGGTACACCTGATCCAATGCACAATCGGTTGTATCTCTTTTAAACTTCTTTAGCTTATTCAGCAGGATTTCCTATATGAATTTCTGTATTGTTGCTTTCAGCTGGTTAAAGCTTTCAAAGTCATCGATAGCCTGGGAGTTAGATCAGATGCCTTCATTAATTCAGAATATACCAGATGTTAAAAGTGATTTAAGATCTGTGGAAAAATCTGTCCAAAAGAGAAATCATTTTAAGCAATTCACCGTTCAACTCTAGTAGAATATTCTAGAGCTCAAAGAATTCCAAGGGCTTGCACATATATTTACTATCAATCTTATGCAAATCTAATCCTGATTTCATGCAGAATATTAAGCCGCTAAAGTTTGGATTTGATGCTGTTAACTATTGAAAGCTTACAGGACGACATTAAAATTACTAAACGAGAGATTCACTCAGTGATATCTGATCTAACTCCCAGGCTACTGACAGTTGACTTCGAAAGCTTTAACAACCAGTTGAAAGCAACACCACAGATATTCGGAAAGGATCAGTTTAAAAGAGATGCACGAGATTATGCACTGGATCATGTGTACGGGTGAAAGGATTTGAAATGCGAGAAAAAAACAATTGTGTATTATGCAGAAAAAGAGAACAGAATGAACATCACCCCATCAGCTTCCTTAGAGTTAAGTGATGTTATCTCAGAGACATCACGTGAGGAATCCTTTTTAAACCGAGTAGATCACCAGCAAATGAGAAATCGTGCAGGAAAAGAAAGACAAAGACGTGAAGAGGACAGTTGAAAAGAAAACAGACCAGTTGCAAAGACAAAATAGCTAAGAATAAAAACATCAATAAATCAAGGTGACAATGACATTTTTAATATCTCCAAGAAATTACTTTCCCTTGCAGAAATATCTGTATTAAATCGGGTTCTAGGTTTTGTCCCTACCGCTAGAGGGAACGTGTTCCAATTGAAGACTGAATTAGATTGTTTTTTTTGTTTCCTTAGATTACATTTTTTTTCTCTAAAGATAACTATAAAATGTAATTCTATTAATATAAATGTGGTGTCAATTAAACGAAAAATAGAGAACCTACAGTAAATCACCATCAATTTATGAAATTCTATGTGTGAAAATAACAGTGATAAAATTCAACAGTCAGTTAAGAAAAAAAGTTATTTTAATCCAGTGCTGTCAAACTCTGTTTTGGATACATTTATTAATTTAATAAATAATGATATACAGTTAAATTGGAGGAATCAAGATACTTCTTGGAATGTATTGAAACCAGAACATTAAAACGTTTCCCAGGAGTTATACTGATGCAGCCACGAGTATCCGAACACTTGCCTGGGAAAATCTGGGGCAATACCCCGGAAATGCTGCAACATTTCTGTGACATTTCTGCAGACAGACTAATGGCCCATCGCATTAACACAGTGGGGATCCCTGGCAGTTACTGGGAGATTGCCCCAGATTTTCAAAGGCAAGTGTTGGGATACTTGTTGCTGCATCTGTAACAATTAGGAGAGTGGGTAAAGGGGGAGTGATAGTGATATGGTATACTGTGACATATAAAGAGAAAGCAGGGAAACAACTTTCTACTATAAAAAAAAAATTTTTACCCTACTATTATCCTTAAAAAATAAATAGATATATATATTGAAGCAGTAGGTCAATCGAATATTATTAATAAAGAGAGAAAAAAAATGTATTGGTAAAATAATTCCCATTTTTTATTTACTCCTTAAAGTACATAAGAATCATACAGAGCCTACAGGCCATCTAATTGTGCCCGGAGTTGATTCACCTCTTCAACTTTGTAGATGGATTCCTCCAACCAATAGTTCGCAGTATCCCTACAAGCTTAAAAATAACTACACATTTTTGTAATGTTATTAAAGATATAAATGATATTGAAAAATATAATTTCCTATGCTCTTTTGATGTACACTCTTTGTTCACATCAATTCCCCATAATGAGGGAGTTGAGTGTACAAGGATGGCCCTTGTATCTAATTTTATGGTATTAGCATTCTGTGAATTTATCGTTACTCTTCTCACTTTTGTGTTATCTAAAAAAATTTTTTTAATTTGGTGGTAATTTCTATCAACAACTGGAGGGAAATGCAATTGGAGCCAATATGGCACCGGCTTATACCAATATTTTTATGTATAATATAAAATTTGCTTTGTTTTTAAATAATGCAAGATTTAAAGATCATATAAAGAATTGGCAGAGATTAATTGGCAATTTCTTCTTCGTTTGGACAGGAACAGAAGATATGCTCAAACAGATGCTACTGGAAGTCAATAAATCACACACAAAAAGTCACTGGCATATAAAAATAATATAGCATTTTTGGATGTGTTATTCAGTAAGAATGGTAAAAGATTATGTACTGATTTATATACAAAAGTTACAGGAATTGTTTATTGAAGGTAGATAGTTGTCAGCCTAAGAATGCTATTAAGGACCATCCAAAGAGTGAATTCATCAGACGCCATAGAATAATGGACTACAATAAAAAGCACCTTAGGAAGATTAAGGATCAAGTAAAAACTATGGAGAGAATGGACTGTCTTAAGGAAATAGAACAATATAAAAATGGGTCTTTTGATAGGATCTCCATAGTAACTACAGTACTTTCAGTACTTAATTATATGCAGTATAAACAAACACTGTGGGGCTTATGCAGAGAGGTACTTATTAAATTCGCCACAGGATTGGAATATATTGTGATGGTATGCAGGGAACTCCGGTAGCGCGCAGTGCAGGAAATAGCTAATTAGGCGAGTTTCACTTGGCGTGAAACTCGCCATTCTGAGCCGCGCGGTAATAGCCCACAATACAGCCAACTTTTGTTGGCGGGCAAAATTTCAACAAAACGCGCCATATAGTAGCTCCGATTGGCGCGTTCATGCGCATCGGAGCTACTGGAATCTAGCGTTATTACGTAGTGGCGAGATCACGCTTCTCGCCACACGTCTGCCGAATTTGAATAGCCCCGCCAAATTCTCGCCACTATCTCTTACAAAACAGAAAATTTTGGCGCAAACCTGCCTAATTATACCCTACCGTACCTCTCTGCATAAGCCCCTGTGAGATTATATCAAAGGATCCTACTGTATATGATTGTTTACTCTGTATAACATTGGTATTCGCCTATAAAAAAGAGAAATATTGGTGATATTGTAGTCAAAAATGACTTTAAGGTAAGGCTAAAAAAAATCTTAAACAAAGATTCCTTTCAACCCCATTAAAAGGCACATATTCATGTAACAGCTGTGCACATTGTAATGGGTAGAGACAATAACACATCCAAGCAAAGAAAGTCAATTTGAGGAGAAAGAGTTCTCTGCTTGTTACTCTATGGCTGTGATATATTTACTGAAATGTCCTTGTTCAAAAAGCTACATACTGTAGGACAAACACTAAGAAAAATGAGAATCCATTTATATGAGAATTCAATTTAAATGATACATTTTGCAGGATTGTGGAGAAAGGATCCTGAAAAATAGAAAAAGTTAATTAGCAAAACACTTCTTTGAACATGCTCATCCAGTATTGCAATTACGTTGGCAAATAATAGAAAAAATTAAGATTCCTGGAAGAGATGGAGAGAAAAAAAAACCATTACTCCAAAAAGAAGCATTTTTGATAGATACTGTACACTGGGGACATTGTTTCCAAGTGGCTTGAATAGAGAGTAAAACATTGTTTTCTCTAAATCATAGATATTGTAATAAAAGCTTTTACATTACAATGTTGTGTTTAATCCTACATTCTACAAAGATAAAATTAAAATATTACTATATTCAATCTTCCTGTCCTTAAAACAGGCAGACAATTTCTCTTTCACACCAAAAAGTGTACATTGTAAATTGTATATATTTATGTTGTGTGGGTTTAATATCTAATGTATATCCCTCTGCATTTTAATACTTGATGGTTGTATGTAAAGGCAATATATGCTGCAAAATTCAATGATTTTGTTTTTTTATACACAAGATACACAAAGCTCTGTTAAACCTGGGCTCATAACGTCCTATTATCCAAATTAGTAACGGAAGTTAGGTTCGAAGAGGATAACCGTAATCCATAAATATTTTTTTTTATATGTAAAAACAAAGTTAAATTAGAACTGAATTGCTTTAAGTTAACATAACTCACGTTACGCCCGTCCGACCTAAAGCTCCCTCCAGAGTCTGAAATATGAGAGAGAGACCAACCTTGAAACAACACGTGGAGAGACGCCTGTGCTCAAAAAGGAGTAAGCATGATGTATCCCTGGTATCTCGGGTGTGCTTGCTCCTTTTTGAGTACAAGTGTCTCTCCACATATCGTTTCAATTTTGGTTTGAGGGAATATATATTTATATATATATAGAACTTGGGACTCTAGTAAAATAGCACTATTACAGACTTTAGGTACAGTATGATTGATTGGTAAATCTCTGCGTTAACTATAACGGAGCTTTGTGGTTAGGCATTGTTTCAGCCTCAGGGACCCCCTACTTCCCAAGATACAGACCCCGTTATGGGGTGCCAGTATCTCCTATGCATTTTATTCCCATGGTCACGTGACGCGGACATTTAAATGCATAGGAAATACTTGCCCCCCATAACGGGGCCTGTATCTCGCGAAGTAGGGGGTCCCTGAGGCTATCCGCTATGGTAATGATGTTTACTGTAAATGCATTTTTATTGCACAGGATTCATGCCAGGGGTCTCTGGTGCTAATATTAATGGATATCAGCTCCAGAGATTCCCGGCATCAATCCTATGCAGGAAAAAATGCATTTTGTTTTCTAAGTCCCATCTCGCCGCTTCTCTGCAGGTTTCCAACACCTTTAAGCCAACTTTTTCTGGCGTGAGAATTTTATGATAAAATCACCATTCTAGAGCGGTGATAGGCGTTCATAGTCTAATCACTGCTACTAGAATTGCACGAGTTAATGAACATGCCGAAAAGTGGCGATAAGTGGCTTATCACCGCTGCCTCTGTGGTTTTTTTTATGACCAATTTTTTTTGAGCAATTCAGTCTTTATCACCCACTTATCACTGCTTACTGAATAGCAGTAGGCATTTTGGGTGATAAGTGCTTAATAAGTGGCTTATGACGCTTTCTGAATGAGGCCCTTAGTGTTATTATACAAAAATGTTATGCATACTCTGTCTGGAATCCTGTAATCTTTAATAAGATCAGTACAGTACTATGTAGCCAAATAAAGAATCATGGATCCGATGCTGATACTGCGAAGCCTCCGCCTCTACATTGGGTGGGTCCCTCGTGGATTGTACCACCATAAACAATGTCTTTATTAATCTAGGACGATCTGTGGCCTGGATCACAGGCAGCCGCCACTGTACGGCGTCTCCTTAACATTAATATTGCTGGGCAAGGTCCCTATCTGAGGGGCAAGTCCCTATAGCAGCCACAAACTATGTGGGAGTCGGGGCATAGCTGGGGCATAATAGGGGTTATCTGGCCTAGTGCTGATGCCACTGACATATAACTTACTCCTTCATTGTCCCAGCTCCAACTGTCACTCTCCTAACTGTCAGCGCAAACTTCAAGCACACCCAAAGTTCCAATCTCCCCTCAGGAGATTCTAGCAGCCCTATTGGCTGTACTGTGTCATGTGTTGTGCAGCCCCTGGGGCTGCTGGAACCTTTGCATGCGCGAACCTTTTCTGCACATGCAAGCGCACAAACAAAAAAGTGGCGCCCTTAAAGGCTACCCGCCTGCAGTGGAGGTGAAGAGAGCTAAAGGGAGGACCGGGCTACATCTATACTGCACCAGTGTTTTTTTTCATGATTATGGAAAATGTAAGAAATTAGATCCTCAACCACACCTGTCATGGTTTGTTAGTGAAAGTGCTTTGCATCACCTAAGAACGACTTCATGTACAGAGGAAGAGGTTAAAAATATGGCAAGAAGCAAAGTTTTATATATCCCACTATAATATTTGTGAAGGCTAATTCTTGTATAACTTTTCCTATTTACACTCCCCAAATATCATACTAGTACACAGGGGGTAAAAACAGAGCAAAAATCCTTAATGCAGGGGTGCGCAAACTGGGGGGCGCGGCGATTACAGTGGCAACCCAGCGTCAAATGACACTGCGGAGTCACGTGATGTCGTGGTAACGTGACATTACATGACCCCATGGCATCATTTGATGTCTGAGCCGATTGGGGGGAGTGTGTGTGTGTGTGTGGGGGGGGGGGGGGGGTGTTGTGAGCAGGCAAGGGAGCACAGGCTGAAAAGTTTGTGCATTCCTGCCTTAATGCATTGAAAATTGAAAAGATGAAAATGAAAAAGTGGCTCAGTGAGTAAAGACACCGACTGGCACTGAGTTTGAAGCAGGGGAGCCTGGTTGAATTCCCAGTGTCAGCTACTTGTGACCATGGGTAAGTCACTTTCTCACCAAAAAAAAGATTGCAAGCTCCACGTGGCAGGGACCTGTGCCTGCAAAAAGTCCCTGTTACGTGCTACATAAAACAAGCAGTGCTATACAGGCATACCCCGGTTTAAGGACACTCACTTTAAGTACACTCGCGAGTAAGGACATGTCGCCCAATAGTCAAACAGCAGCGCACGCATGCGCCTGTCAGCACGTCCTGAATAGCAATACCAGCTCCCTACCTGTACCGAAGCTGTGCGCAAGCGGGGAGACTATAGAGCCTGTTACAAATGCGTTATTTACATCAGTTATGCACGTATAGGACGATTGCAGTACAGTACATGCATCATTATGTGGGGAAAAAGTTACTGTTGCGGCTAAACTTAATCTAAAGCTTAACCACAATTTTCTGTGCCTTTTTTTTTTGGCGCAGAAATTTGAGGCGCGCCAGCCGCATCTTGCGGCCGCGCACGGCCGTTTCTCCCGATCAGCGCTAATGGCGTTGAACAAAGGAAGCGCTTGCGGTGCTGAAAAAAAAAAGCCTGCGTCTGCACGCGGTTTAAAAATAGCCGCGGTGGCGCCCGCTTTAGACTAAGGGCGGCAGCCACTGTAGTGCTTCACTTTAAGTACATTTTCACTTTACATACATGCTCTGGACCCATTGCGTACTTTAATGCGGGGTATGCCTGTACAAGAACATATTATTATTATTATTATTATTGTTAAATGCTGCTTCCAGTTTTTCCTCAAAACAATGGTCATACAGTACCTTGTTGTATACTTTTTTCATTACTGTGCATTTGTTGCAAATCATTTGCCTTTTCCAACCAAAGATGTTGTTGTTGTTCACAGAAAAATGTATTATTTTTTTTTTATTAGATAGTAATGATAAAATTAAAGCAAAATCAAAATCTATGTACAGGAATTGGAGATTATTACTACCTCTTTTGCTGCCAAAAACGTAGCCGAGCAATGTATTGCTGGCCTCTTCTGGCAGGGAAAGGGTTAAGTTGGGCACTAATACTTGCCTGTAGTTGTCTGAGTAATACCAGCAGAATCTGTACTTCACTGAAGTTCAGTGTCACACAGAATTAGAAGTGTAATACATCATGCTAGCTTTGTGAGGCAAATTTGTAAACTGATGTATTACAGTACAGTACGTCTCCGAAGATGCATCTCCAGCAAAGATTTTTATAGTAATTTGAATTTAATCTTGCTTATCAAACAGTGCAGGAGGCCCCTGTAATCACATTTAGCTTTTCTACCTGACACATTCTTCATGAGAACATGTGACTCAAATTCATCGCCATCAGAGAAGTTGAAGGTCACTTGTAAATCAGAACAGACACATTGTCAGGAGCTTATTGTGTAATTTATCTTTACAACAAACATGATCATCACATGATCCCATGTACTCGTGTAACCATTTTTCTTAAAGGCATTAAAATCACATGAAATTAACTCTAAAGGCATTTATCTAAATTGTAAACCAGAGTTCCTTCTCTAGATGATTTTTTCTTTTTAAATGATGTCTTTGCTGTTCAGTGTTGTTCATTACATTTTTGTATTGGAAAATCGCCATCCAGCTTCCGTTTTACTTCCTGCTTCCGGAACGCATGAGGCACTTGCTGGCACGCTGTGCACCACCATCTTTCCCCCTATTCAGGGTGATTTTCTACTAAACCAGAAACCATAATTAGAAATGTCCGAGTCTCTGAAAGTATGTTTTTGTTGGTCCTTATATTAAAATACTGGTGGCTAAAGTGCCGGGTTTTGCATGGGTTACAGTAACCAGGAGTCACCTTTTCCACTGCAGGCATGAAACGGTGAGTTAATCGATAATGGTGCCTTCTTTAACCCAATCTATAATTCTACCTTCCAGTAACTGAGGCTGCACCCCCAACCATAAAAGACAATCAAATTGACGGGTTCGAGTCGTTTTTTAATTAAAACTTCAGTATCAACATGCATTACCCTCCGTGATTTTTCTTTCCCGACCTCTCTCTTGCCCACCTTTTCTCTCTCCCCTCCCCCCTCATCTCTCTCTCTTCCCCCCTCATATCGCTCTCTTTCCCTCTCCCATCACTTTCCTTTAATGGAAAACAAAGAACAGATCCTGCCCTCCTACCAATTGGGCTAAAATATATTAGTGACATGTTTACATTTAGAACCTAAGTCTGTGTGACAAAGGAGTCATTTGGTTGCATCTTTGAACAAAACATGATTCAAGCCTGCCAACCTCGTCAAGGTACACTTCGTTTAGCAGGTACCTACACTGAATATATGGAATTTCTTGTCCTGTAAACTGAACTTTGTGAAATATGTGAAAATGCCCTGAATGGGGTTAAATAAATGAAGCATATGCTTTTGTGACTCATTGAAATTAAAATCTGGCCAAAGCCAATAACAAAGTTCCCTTATTATAAAGGTAAACCGTGGGTGCACAAATATCCAAGTGTGAAATATTAAAACTTACACATGTCTTCTTTCTGTCAACCATAAACACCCACCTGCTCTTCAGTGGAGGGTGATGTGTAAACTGACAATGAGGGGTATTATACCTTTATACTCTTTAGAGAATTGGTAGGGGCTCTATCCTGAAGGGGGGAGCCATACACCTCCCAGGAACTGCTCTGTAAAGCAGAAACCAGATAACCAATAACCTACCCCTATGATGCAATGTTGTAACGCTTGCAAGAGCCCACAAACAAGAACTGACCCCGGCACTGAGGTGGGAAGGACTATGCCACACACCCACAATAGCGGGGGCAGGTCCAGAAGGTGGTTTGTAGCGTTGCTGGGTCTGGGTATGTAGAAAGGGTTAATCCAATACTTGCCGGGGTCCGTGGGTTGGAGAGGTACTTGTAGTTGAAGTCCGTAAGCCTATGGTCTGGTGTTGGAGAGGTACTCGTAGTCGTTATCCGTAAGCCAGGGGTCAAGAGCCAGAGAGAATCCAAATGCAAAGCCAGGTCGGTACACGAGAGATTAACTGCAGAGGACAAGACAGGCACACGCAAAGGCTACACAAAGTTATGCTCAGCAATGAGACTGAGCACTGAGCAGGTTCTTAAACAGGAAGTGACCAATGAGGCAGGATGCGGAGCGGAGGTGCGGCCCTAGTGGAGGCAGGGATAGGCTGCAGGAAGACAAGGGCTCATAGCAATCTTGGCTGGCAGCTGGGGCTCGTTGTGCGATGTCACGCGTGCACGCCGTGCAGCGGAGGCACGGCGTGGCTGAGGGGGCGGAACTAAAGTCCGTGACCTGGTAGAAGTGGAGCGGGTGCGTGCACGCTCTGTAAACAGAGCGGAGGTGTGCGCACAAGCGGTGGGTGGATCGGAGGCAGCAGCCGCTGCAGTACTGGTATGTAGAGAGGAGGGACCGTGCCGCAAGGGAAGCGATCCCCGAATCTTCACAAATGTTTATTTTATTTATGTATAAAATGTTTTAACAGGAAGTAATACATTGAGAGTTACCTCTCGTTTTCAAGTATATCCTGGGCACAGAATTATGATGACAAATAATACTGCACATGGTTACAAATACTGTACATAGTTACATTAAGTGAACAGGGTATACATTAGATACTGTACAAGACATTACATTTGCAGTTAAAGATAATATATATTATAGGCATAGGTAACAGTTACAGACCGGATTAAAATGTGAGACAGGTTTAGTTTTAAAAGAACTTAGACTATTGGTGGCTGTGAGAGTCTCCAGTAGATTGTTCCAGTTGTGGGGTGCACGGTAAGAGAAGGAGGAGCGGCCGGATACTTTGTTGAACCTTGGGTCCATGAACTTTGAAGTGCTTCTGACCAGCAGACTTAGGGAGGATTTGTTCCTATATACAGTAGTACACCTAGTTTAGCATACAGTAGGTTTTGGATATCAGGGTATAAATGTGCAACCCAAATGTTAAATGGGAGTTAAACCATATGCCCAAGTGTTTGAAACTAGTAACAGGGGCTAGTGTATCAGTAATACTAAAATGAAATGCCATTATGGAGTATCGGCCTTACATTTGTGGAAGATTGTACATATTACCTGCGCTCCTCCCTTATATGAAGTATGCTGCTGGTAAAAGGATTGGCCTTTAAAACCTTATGATGTTCCCAATTCTTTCTGCCTCTTTCAATTTGAGTGTTAATCACTCTTAGAATGAATGCGTTTAAATAAAAATATTAAATCTGTAGATTTATGATTTTTTATTTTCTAAATTGTTTACACACGAGCACTAATTAATGAAAAAATCTGATTGCAATATTTAGAAGACACTATGGAACCCAACCTTTATAAAGAAACAGTAATTGTATCAATTAAGATTACAACTATATTTAATGATTAAATATTGCTGAAATCAGCCTACAAAGTACAAGGAAGATACACATTAACTGTTCTGAGAATAAACAGATATCTGCTGTGTACTGTACCACGGTGGACTTGAAGGAGCAAGTAGATAATACAGTATCTTACAGTGATGGACATTTGTGAGATTTAGCACAGTAAAAGAACAATACAAGTGTTGTGTTCTTCACCCTGTCTGCTCATTTGTTTTTGTTTTTCATTCTAACACAGGGATACCCTACAAGGCGTCCTCCACTTCTGCAATTAATACGGAGTACCATAATTAGTACTTACATTTGTATGTAGAAATAGCTCTTACATGTCAATTAAGTACAGTAGCTGCTTCTATTTTAATAATCACAAAGGGTCTTTTTCTTTGGCCTTTATGTTTATATACATGAGCTGCTGGAGCATAAGATAGATTTTATCAACTACATGTATATACTCATAAATTCATATATTGTAGTGAGTTCTATACATTTCTAACTACACTTGTGTAACAGTGTTACCCCACCCTCTGGGAGATCACTCTACCCTTAGCAGTGTTGTGCTGATTACCTGTTGGTTCACAGGATGCTGAGCTTTACGCCATTGTCATTGGGGAATACAGGACAGGCTTCTGGGGTAGATAACTGATCTTTATCTCACATAGTACAGCGCATCCATCTGCTGCAGGCTCCAGGGATGTGGAGACAATCCCTGCAGGAGAACTTACTTCCACTCCCCCAGATAGATTGCACAACAGGGAGGAGTATAATTCAGGGGAGCGCAATCTTTTCCCCCTGTGCGCCCCCCCCCCCCCTGGCTGTCCTGCGCTCCGTGTCCCCTCCCTCTCTCCTCCTTATTTGACACCGCGTTGCCTTGGCGACGCGTCTCCAGATGCCGGCTGAACCACGGTAAGTACGGTTTACAGAGGCCTTCGCCACTTCCCCAGCACTTAATTTAAGTACCTTCGGGAAGCGCGCAGGGCCTCTGTAAACCCCGTGCCCCCAGCAGATAATCTTTGTAAACACCGCGCTCCCCAGTTTGTATCTGCTTCAGCACAGCCAAATAGGTCTCCAACCTCAGGATGGTCACTGGACATCCACCCCAGGCCAAGGGCACCAGGGGCAGTCCTTGCTCTTCCCTGACTCCCTAATAGTCAGGGGAAAGGTACTCACCACAGCCCCCCAAGGGGAGGGGACTGAAGTTGTCAATGCTCGGTACACCCCTGTGTGGTACCTGTCTCTCTCAAGGGGAAGAGACACGCTAACTACATTTAGGTGTGCAGCCCCTTAAGTACCGGGGGGAAGGTCCAATGTCTGAGCCCAGAATTGGGCAGAACACAGGCCTTAGGAACAGAGATTGCAATTGGTCAGGCCCACATTCATTGTTTAGGTTTAGTTTGAGAAGCTCTTGTACAATCTGCTGTTCAGACCCGGTGCTAAATTGAAATTCATGAGTACAGTGAGGGGGGGGGGGGGGGGGGTACTGATATGAGTGTGTTCCAGAGTAGTATTTTGATTTTGCAGGTCTTGTTTGCCTTGTGCATTTATTCCTCAGGGCTCTATAATATTTGAGATCTTGCTTTGAACCAGTTAGTTTGCATCTATTCCACAAAGCATCTCTAAAAGCGGTAAAGCTCAATAATATGGGATGTAACCCAGGGAAGATGGGCCCCACGGACTCTGGCCCTGATAATGGAGCATGAATATCACAAATATGTAGGCACTCTGACAATAGGCGAGTGCAAAATCAGGATCTGTTATCAAATTGATTCTAAACCAAGGGAAGCTGGTAAAGTCAACAAGAAATAGTCGAAGGTTAACATTCCTAATGTTCCTAAGCTCTTCGGGGCAGGGACTCCTTTTCCAAAATGTTACTTTTATGTCTGAAGCACTTCTCCCCTTTATGTGTTATTTATATTATTTGTTATTTATATGATTGTCACGTATATTACAGCTGTGAAGCACTATGTACATACTATGTACATTAATGGTGCTATACAGGCATACCCCGGTTTAAGGACACTCACTTTAAGTACACTCGCGAGTAAGGACATATCGCCCAATAGGCAAACAGCAGCTCGCGCATGCGCCTGTCAGCATGTCCTGAACAGTAATACCGGCTCCCTACCTGTACGAAAGCTGTGCGCAAGCAGGGAGACTATAGAGCCTGTTACAAATGCGTTATTTACATCAGTTATGCACGTATATGATGATTGCAGTACAGTACATGCATCGATAAGTGGGGAAAAAGGTACTGCTTCACTTTAAGTACATTTTCACTTTACATACATGCTTCGGTCCCATTGCGTACGTTAATGCGGGATATGCCTGTATAAATAAAGACATACATACATATATGTTCTAGTGAACAGAACTTTAGGGCTAGATTTTAACAGTTTGATTTTACATACACAATATACTATTGAATGATCACTGAAAATGTCACGCAATATATCAGAGGTTTGTATTCTGTTGGGACAGAAAATAAGATCCCAACAAACAGAGAGTGCTTACAGGATTTGAAATTTGGTCGAGTAGGCTGAACAAATTAGTTGGGTTAAATTTAGTGATTTTAATTGTGCACAATTTTTGTTGTTTTTAGGGTCAAGCCAATTGAGGTTGAAGGTGAAGTCACCAACAGCCAATAGCTTCTGTTTCATATTGCCAAGAAAAAAAAACATACATAGAGATTGTAGGGTGACTTTGGGGGAAGGGGTGGGGGGAAATGCCAAAAATATCGACAGGCTTAGAAAAAGGGAGGTAAATCCTGCCAACTAAATTTTAAATGAGGGTGGTCTACAGGAGTTATTTAGTAACTCAAATTCTAAGGAATCCTCTCTTTTACCAATCTTTCCGAAAGATAGAGTAACCTTGAATAGAATTAGATATATCAAGAGTTTGGGGTTTAGCCATGTTTCAGTAAGAACTATGGCTTATTTGTTATACAAGAAGCACAATTCCCTTAGTTCACCTAGTTTGGGCAGTAAGTAATGAATATTTATATTAACAGATAGTCCTTTTGGGAAGTTAAAAGGAACATGTTCAGTGGTGTGAAAAAGGAATTGCCTGGGTTTAATTCAATATCACATGCCAATGATAGTAACACAATGATTAGACATTTAAATACTTGTTTGCGTGTCCAAAGAATTGTTTGAAATGACAGCTTGATGTACTGGTGCTATGTAGGTGGGCTGTATTTCCCCAACATTCAGTAGATAATGCAAAAAGCTTTTGAGTAAACCCCAGTGTAAGATTACACAGCCTGAGCTCACAGAGGAAGAGTTATTTAGCTAAGGAAGAGTAAGATGTTTAAGTAAAGTTACAGTAATTAAGAGAATTGCAGTCAGTCATATTATAGGTATTATTTCAGTTTTTTCTAATGCGCTACTCATCAAGAAACTCAGTACTAGAGCGCATGTAGGAACTTAGGGAGGACACCTATCCCAGACCTACAACTGGGACCTATGAAAGAAAACAACTAGAGGAATGACGTGGAAGACCAACAAACGGTGGGAAACATGAATGGGAGCAGAAAAGCTTAGGGTCTGGTAAACTGAGTCAAACCCACACCGCAGCATAGTGGAGCATATTACGCTAATGCAAGATAACATTTCAGCGGTGTTACCGGTTGTATGGCAACATATGCGAAAAACCCAGAGTTCGCAGCAGAATTCCTAAAACCGGAATGCCAGACTTAGGGTTTTCCGTCCAGGAGCTAAAGTCTTTGTTCTGGTGGCCACTGTAGAATGTTTGTTCTTGTTTCAGTTTTGTGCCCTGTTGATAATAAACCTGTGAAGCGAACCCTACGTTTCCTGCCATTGATCTGAGAAAAAAGACCCTGTAAAGTGGCTGAGTTCACCAGATATACATACAAATATTTTCATTTAATTATCCTATTTATTGCTATTCTAATTATTAACAATGTTCAAGTATCTTGTTGTACATGTGTACATCATAATAACAGGATATATGTTGGATTGCTTAATTTACTTTTACGTTTTCTAAAGAGCTGGAAACTGTGTTTTTTTTTTTGCAAATGAGGAGCTGACCTTGTCTTCTCTACATTGTGTTAAACATCCAAAACATAATGGGCTGGATGTATAGTGGCAGCAAGAACATGTCCCTTAGCAGTGTTTTGTTATTGATTATATAGTGAAAACAATTTAAAACCATGATTTATAACCATTTAAAGTAACAGTTCTGTAACTACTCATACAAGAGCTATTTGGGGCAAATATAGTTCAGGGGAACTCTCTATTTGGAATAAAGGACACATTTTATTTTATTTGCAGTTATCTTAATGCAACAAACATTAGTATATTGGACATAGGGTGAACTACAAAAAGAAATGATAATATGAGGAGGAATACTGTAAATATGTTCTCTCTCTGGCATGTGATCTGTATCTTTTTTTTTAGTTTTAAGGAGATTATCTGTATTAGAAAAAAAAAATACTATGTATGCAAGGATTTGTAAGAATTATGAAGATTAAAGTTAAATGTTAGGACACACAATATGCCATATGTGTTATATGTTAGTGGTGTACCGAGTACCCGGAATTACCCAGTACCCGGCGTTACCCGGCACATTTCCAGCTACCCGGACATCACCCGGACCCGGCAACTGAGAAGTGGTCTCGGCGCCGGGTAATACCCGGTGTCGGGTAATGTCAGGGCAGCTGGAAATAATCTAATTACTTACCTTTCTGACGACATCTAGGACCAGCAGCAGCAGTCCTGTGACGGTGGCAGCATCAGAGGTGTCTTCAGCCGGCGGGGGAGCTGCAGGAATCCCTTTCACAGCACCGGAGCAGGTAAACAGTGTCTGTGTGAGCCACCGGGGTACCATGTGACCGGAGCAGGAGACAGAGCGTTCCTATTGGACAGACGCTCTGTCTCCTGTTCCGGTCACGTGGTTCCCCGGCGGCTCACACACACACTGTTTACCTGCTCCGGTGCTGTGGATGTGATTCCTGCAGCTCTGAAGGCACCTCTGATGCTGCCACCATCACAGGACTGCTGCTGCTGATCCTAGATGTCGACACCACCCTGCAGGTAAGTGCCAAACCGGATAACCGGGTACCCGACCGGGTAGAACCTTTAATTTTGGCCGGGTACCCGTTACCCGTTACCCGTTTTTTTATTTTAAATGAGGACCCGGTCCAACACTACTATATGTGGTGGGAAATACCTCAGAAATCAAATGGTAATACCTTTACATACAGTATATTAAACAATGAGATAAACGTGGGTGTTACACATGTAGAGATCACAGACATAAATAGATAAAGTAGAATTTGCGAGGTTTAAATTGATATCAGGATGGTCTACAGGTAATAAAATTAATTTGCTCTTGAGATGCTATAATGTATATTCATTTAGACATTTCATTGTCTGTGTTAGTAAATGACAATATGTATTATTTTGGTGTGCTTAGAGAATCTTATACAGTTTGAATAATGCATTTAATACATGTTACTTGTGTCTGTATTCTGTAACCTTACAAATTATTTCAATAGCAACAGACACCACAATGTATCTCTCAAGGTAAAAAATGTTCAAATCAAATTAACTGTGTTTCCTCACCATGATAACATGCTACCTTTTTAAAATAATTGGACAGTATTTTAACTAACGGTAAAGAGCATCTGAAATAAGAAGTCAGTCTGTGGAACACAGCTGCAAGCATATAAGAATTTAAGTTTTTTCCCATGACATGCTTACTTTGCCTATTTTGCACTTTGTTTTCTGTACCTCTCGGCGAATCTAGTACAAGAAATCCTAATCTTTAACGTTTTTCACGTGGCAGGCGACATGAAAGAAAATAACACAGACACAAAAATATCAAAGACTACACATGTTTCAAACAAGGATTTCAGAAACACAACGGGGGACGCATATGCATCTGGCCTAGTTTTATTAATGCAAAGGCTTTATAAAGACCTCATTAAGGATTCTTAAACTTCCATCGGCATAAGGATTACACATCTGAAAACAGATCAAAAAGCCTGCTTGTATCACTGTAGATTAAACTCTCCAACAATTTTGAATCTTTCTGCTACACAAAATATAACAGCCTCCTCCCGTTATTTAAACTCCATCATTCAAATATGTTAATCCCACGAACAGTGCTGGAGTCTGGTTTGAAATAAGTATTACATACCCACCCTAGCTCAAATCCTACTCTCAGGAGCAAATCAAAAGAGCACATATTATAATTGTGTGTCAATCATGCTCAAGTATATGAAGTAGCATAAATCAAAACAAGCTTAAATCACTTTTCTGAAATCACTCTTCCATCATACTCGAATCATTAACCACCACCACCAAGATAGTTACTATGTGTTGATATTTCCATTTTTTCCCCTCTTATTTTTGTGTAATCTTAAAAAAAACCTCTCTATTAAAGAGGCAGCCAAGAAACTTTTTTGAAGTGAAACTCCTTTGCTGGCACCTAGTAAAATGTCATGGCACACATCCCCTTCATGGAGACATTAGTGTGTAACGGAAGTGACGTCATTGGACTGTGTTGGCCGCGCTTGTGCAGAAGCATCTGTCACCTGCGCAGAAGCAGGGGCACACACAGACACACAAAAACATGCTGAATAACTGATATATTGTTCCGGCACTAATCAGAAAGTTTCCAATGAAGAGAGACCATGTGAGAGTTGTACAAATTGAACAATTTCTACTGCTATCAGAGGGAGAAAGCAACAAAGTAGCTGTAGTATCCAGCTATACAATATGGAAAATGTACAATACACATAGAACACCCTATACACATGAGTGCATAATCTATTCCAGAGCCTTACTCAGAAGCCTCAGCTCCTTCCCACAACAAAGTTGGGCCCTGCAGACGCACGTACCAGAATGCCCTCCTACTGTCTTTGTATGTTCTCCCCACCAATTAGATTGTAAGCTCCTTGGAAGCTCCTCTTCAGAAACTCCTCTTCAGAAATGTTACTTTTATGACTGAAGTACTTATTCCCATGATCTGTTATTTGTATTATTTGTTATTTATATGATTTTCACGTGTATTACTAATGTGAAGCGCTATGTACATTAATGGCGCTATATAAATAAAGACATTAGTGATGTACCGGTACTACCCGGTACCCGGCAGCTTTTCAGATACCTGGACAATTACCCGGACCCGGCAGCTGGAAAGTGGACCAGGCGCCGGGTATCCGGGTAATGTCAGGGTAGTTGAAAAGTATCTCTTACTTATCTGCTGGAAGCCCGCGCGGACATCTGAACAGGTTAGCAGAGGTGCGGGGGCGGTGGGGCAGCATCACAGTCATGTGGAACCCGCACGGGAGCTGCAGGACTCCATACTGCACTGTGAGCTGGGACCATGTGACCGGAGCAGGAGAAGAAGATTTCCTATTGGACAGCCGGCTGTCCAATAGGAAAGCTTCTTCTCCTGCTCCGGTCACATGGTCCCAGCTCACAGTGCAGTATGGAGTCCTGCAGCTCCTGCGCGGGCTCCACACTGACGCTGATGCTGCCTCATCGCCCCCGCACCTCTGCTTACCTGTTCAGATGTCGCCGCGGGCTTCCTCCACCCCAGGTAAGTTTCCTCCACCCCCAGGTAAGTGAAAAACTGAGTAGCCGGGTACCCGGCCGGGTACAAGGCGCCAAATCCTCCGGGTACCCGTTACCCAGTTTAAAAAAAATGTAGGACCCGGTCCAACACTAAAAGACATACATACATAAATACAACACAGAGACTATACAATAATATACACAATTTCACTGACAAAAGACAGAGTTTCATTTAAAATAGGTATGCTCAGCACACACACACTTTTTTTTTTTGTTTATAGATTTGAAGCAGGGGGTCTCTGGAGCTGAACCGAAGTGATTTTAGTTCCATTAACCTATTTAACGCAAACATTAATTCAGTTTCTTCCAACCACTATTCTCACTCGTTTGGAGTAAGCCTCAATCATTGTATCTTCATTTTTCACTTTGAAGGTGTTTTTCATCAACACTTCGTGATTTGGTGTGTGCATAACTCACATGATCATTTGCATACATTAGTATAGACATAGATATTGTTCATTTATTCAGTTGGAAGAAAATACCAAAGAGAATGAGCTCTACTAGATGAAAATTTGTTTGAAATTAAAAAATCAAATTGAGGATGCCAGTAGGGAATTAGTGAAAGCAACATTACCTAAAACAGGAACGGGCAATATTTTTTTTCTGTGGCAGCATCTTGTTCACTAGGGTAATTATATGCAAAAATAATGCCCGTAAGTGTGCTAGTTATTAGCATATGTTTAACATCACCTTAATGTAGGATAGTGCTGTATCTTCAAATTATGTGATGTTATTTAAGTTTTGGTTTGAGAGAGAGAGAAAACACACCTTATAGTCCACATACAGCTGCAGCCGCCATTATTCGAACAAATCACGGCGCCGATTTCGTGTGCTCTGCTGTATTCCACACAGCATGAACGCAGCCAATCGCCCCAGGCACCCGCGCTTATCGCGATTGCTTTGTTTGAATTTCATGGATTCTGTTTCTTTGGGTGCAATGAAATGAATGAATTGCAATGTGTACAATACTGTGCTACTGTGTCACTTTAAGGTGTTTAAAACCAGAACTCTAAAATGCAATTTTCTGCACTCGCTGCACTCGCGTCTTAAGGCGGTAAGGTTGGAAGACATCCTGCGTCATGACATCGGTATTCCGATGTACACAATGCATGAAGTGTTTGAATAACGGCTGCTGCAGCTGTACCTGTTAACACACCTCAGGTACCTGGAGAATTTGCTAATTTAAATATGTGAAATATATTGATATGATGTACATATTTACGAAGTCTCTTCTTCAGGCTGATTTTTCAATGTTATAGAAATAGGTTATTTTTCATTGTTTCTCTCATTAGACATATAATTTGCATAAGACATTAAGGCATCGGTACACCAACCTCCATCTCACCCAAGTCTTATTACTGCAACTTTATGATGGAAGTCATCAAGATTGCCATAATAATTTATTGGGTGCTATATTTTACCCCTAGTTGCGAAGAATTTATGCGGCCAATTAATTATGTATTTATTACCGTAACATGATCGCATTACTAATGTGTGTTTAGGCGAATATAAAAGGCCTCATTGGCCATAGTAATTAAGCAGTATTCTGCAAGACAGTCAATGGGTTGCAATGTGTCTTCCAGTGTTGGAGTGTATCCTATGGCAAAAGATTACTTAGTAAATATGGGGCAATATGTATAGTGTTTAAAGTTGCAGACTAAGGGCCTCGTGCAGTAAGCGCCGATAAGCCGTTTATCGCCATTTTTTCTCCAAATTTGCCCTCCCGATTCAGTAAGCGCCGATAAGTGGGAAAAATCGGCAATTTTTGTTGCCGATAAAACTTATCGGCAGCTGGGTGCCGATAAGCCACTTATCGGCACTTTTTGAACTCGGCTGAATTCAGGTAGCCCCTGATCGGCGCTCCAGAATGGAGAGTTTTTCGGCAATCCAGCCCGCCAACTAAAGTTGGCAAGTTGGTGGAGGAGAAGCATCGGCAAGGGCGACACTTAGAAAAAATCAGCCCTTTTCCTGTCTGGGATTGATGCCGGGGGTCTCCGGAGCTGATACCAGCACCGGAGCCCCCCGGCATGCGTCCGAAGCAGGAAAAATGCATGTAAAGCCCACTTCATTGCCTTAGCGACTAACCGCTAAGGCAATGAAGGGGTTAACCCACCGTGCCAGCTTTATTGTGGGTAGCGGGGGTGGGTGAAGGGGGTATTTGGCCCTTGTTGTTTGTTTAGGGCTTGCGGGGGGGTTGCGGGTGCACTTAACCCCTTCACGACCGTAGCAGTTAATACCGCTACGGTCATGAAGGGGTTAAGGCCTCCCGCTACCCACCCGCAAGCCCTAAACAACCACCGTTGTGGCTAAATACCCCCTTCACCCACCCCGCTACCCACAATAAAAAAAATACACAGCAGCCCCACACTAAATAAATAAATAAATATATCTAAATAAATAAATGAATATATAAAAAAAAAAAAAAAAAAAATATATATATATATATATATATATATATATATATATATATATAACCCCAACAACCCCTATAACCCCTAACATCCACATATATGCACATCAATGATACTATAGGCCGGCGGGGGCCCTCGGGTGTTACCCACAGGCCTGCAGTACCAATTATGTGCCCCCCCCCAAATTAATGTCAAAACACATACATACTTATAAAGAAATATCCCCCCCCCCTTAACACATTCAGTATAGTAATGGCCACAATTACTATTATCCACATATGGATAATAGTGAATGTGCCCATTTTAAATACATAAACACCAATCAATACATTTAATACATATAGTACTCACCCATGTCCGGCTGCCACGATGAAGGCCATCCTCATCTTCATCCTGCCCATGCCCCCTCCGCTGCTGCAAAACAGACACAAGAATGAAAACATCCAATGTAATGTCCCCTAACCCCTTAATCACCATGGTGGTAATTAACCGCTACAGTCATTAAGGGGTTAACCCACCCTCACCCACCACTCGGGATGCCTACATACCCTCCCACACTAACCCCCCACCCAGTGAGGCCTAACCACCCTCACCCACTACCCACAAGGGAGGCCTACCCACATACCAATGGGGACAATACCACCTGCCCCCCCCTGTACCCACAATAAAAACAATACACAGCCCCACAATAAGTATCATTCTATTTATTAAATACATTACCCACCCCCTGTGCCCCCCCATAAATACATGATTTATTCTTTTACATACAGGGTTCATACCCCAGCCCCACGCGAGTCCCCGGCGGGCTGGCGGGGCACCTGACAGACCTACAGGGTACCAGCAGATTGTTTCAAACAGGTTCTGGAGGCCTGTTGGTGGGTCCCGCCAAGCTCCATGGCCCCCGGGTGGTCTCCTTGGGTCACCGTGGGCCAAAATTGGGTCCCCACGGTAGGCCCGCGGATGTCTGGGAGCCCCGGGTCAGACCCACAGGTGTCTGCTGGGCCTCGGGTGATTCCCACGGGGGTTTGGGGAACTCACGAGTGTTCACTACGGGTCCAAGGTGCCCCCACAGATGTGAGGCCACCGCTTCATCCCCGCAGGTGTCAACCACTAGCCTGATACCCGTGAGATACCCGAGGAGACCGCAGGTGGTCTCCAGAGTTAAGGGGTTAAGCCACACTGGCCCGATACCCACCCTTCACCCACTTATTTGTACAGTGGCTTCATCATGCAACTATATATATATATATATATATATATATATATATATATATATACAGAGAGAGAGAGAGAGATATACACACACACATGATGAACCAATATACAAATAAATGTAGAAGGGTTATGAAAAACATGCCGTGGGAACTGCATCCCAACTCTGACTGGCTCTAGTATACCATGTGACAGAGGCTTGGGGGAGAAAGGATGTGACGTCATTGAAAGCCTGTCACATGGTACTAGAGCCAATCAGAGTAGGGATAGACTTCCCACGCTCTGATTGGCTACCGTACCATGTGAGGACGGCCATGTTTCTTTTAATGACGTCATCTTAAAGGCAATTGAAGCAAAGCCATTCTGATTGGCTGTGCTTTCATTGCCTTTAAGTGACGTCATCATTTTTTTTTCTCAGCCAAAACACATGGTTTTCACGGCCCAATCAGGGCCGTGGGAACCATGATGAAAATGTGATGTCATAGGCCTTTAAAAGCCTATATCGTCTCATTTTGAAGCAAGATGCCGAGAAGGAAGGACCTCCAACAGAAGAAGAAGGCCAGGGCGTGGCCGTAGAAGACAAGAAGACCCCGGAAGAGAGCCGCAGATAGAAGAAAGAAGAATACAGATGAAGATGGATTACAAATAGAAGACCCGTGGATTGTTTTGGATTTTTATTTTAATGTTTATTATTTTATGGTTTGTTATTTTATGGATTCCTGTGCGTGGATTGGTTCGAGAGTAAGCCGTTCAACGGGAGTCGGTGAGTGGGTCAAGTAATGGTAAGTGAACTAAAGAAATGTATTTTATTTAACTTGTTAATTGTTTTAAAAGCTTTTTTAACATGTGTATTTATTTATTTTTGGTATATCATTTCTTGCCACTGTATGTATGTATGTATGTATGTATGTATGTCTAGATCGATATATACATTCAGGGTAAGAAATTATGTTGTTTTAAAAGCTTGATTTGCTGTGTTTTAAATTAATTTGGCTATGCTGCTATGCATAAATGTGTGTATAATGTATTTTAAAATTAGATAGATGTAATTGTTGCTATTGTATGGTGTACTTTAGGTCAGGGTGAGGCTTGATTTTGTATATTGTATTCTTGTTGGTACTTAGATTTTTTCACAGGATAAATTGTTTTGTTCAACGCTTGAATTAGTTAATTGTTTAATTGTTAGGGATGGAATGTAAATTGTTTAGGGATGTAATTAATGAATGCTAATTGATTTATGTTTACCGGATTGGTTTAAATAGTATACTTGTTTGGAGGTATTGGTATTTTGTTTTGAATATGTTATTGTTAACATTCATTTGCAGAATGTATATGGTGCATAGATTGTATGCATCATATATACAATGTAAATGCAATGTTTTGATTGTCATTTGAGGTTTTTGATTGCCATTTGAGGATTTTGATTGGAAGATCAGATTGGATTATTAAAGGAAATTGATTTTATTGTAGTGTGTCTGTATGGAGAAGTGTTATTTGGAGTACAGCATGTTTTTGATAACCCTTTTACATTTATTTGTATATTGGTTCATCATGTGTGTATGTATATATATATACATACACACATGATGAACCAATATACAAATAAATGTAAAAGGGTTATCAAAAACATGCTGTACTCCAAATAACACTTCTCCATACAGACACACTACAATAAAATCAATTTCCTTTAATAATCCAATCTGATCTTCCAATCAAAATCCTCAAATGGCAATCAAAAACCTCAAATGACAATCAAAACATTGCATTTACATTGTATATATGATGCATACAATCTATGCACCATATACATTCTGCAAATGAATGTTAACAATAACATATTCAAAACAAAATACCAATACCTCCAAACAAGTATACTATTTAAACCAATCCGGTAAACATAAATCAATTAGCATTCATTAATTACATCCCTAAACAATTTACATTCCATCCCTAACAATTAAACAATTAACTAATTCAAGCGTTGAACAGAACAATTTATCCTGTGAAAAAATCTAAGTACCAACAAGAATACAATATACAAAATCAAGCCTCACCCTGACCTAAAGTACACCATACAATAGCAACAATTACATCTATCTAATTTTAAAATACATTATACACACATTTATGCATAGCAGCATAGCCAAATTAATTTAAAACACAGCAAATCAAGCTTTTAATACAGCAAGCTTTTAATAACAGCAAAGGTAATTAAGGGGTTAAGCCACACTGGCCCGATACCCACCCTTCACCCATTCATTTGTACAGTGGCTTCATCATGCAACTATATATATACACATATAAATATATATATATATAGAGAGAGATAAATATATGTATATATATATATATATATGTATATATATATATATATATATATATATATACATATATATACATATATTTATCTCTCTCTCTATATATATATATTTATATGTGTATATATATAGTTGCATGATGAAGCCACTGTACAAATGAATGGGTGAAGGGTGGGTATCGGGCCAGTGTGGCTTAACCCCTTAATTACCTTTGCTGTTATTATCCGATAATGTGTTTAAGGGGTTAATTGATATCTGAATGTAATTGCAATGTATTGGCTTTGTATTGGCTATGTATTTTGTGGGCAACGAAAGACAGGATGTTGCTGGCGACGGGGGCTTCTTTTTGATGAGGTCACTAGTACTTTATTTATTTGAATATGCTAGTTAATGTGTTTAATAATGGGCAAATAATCTATTATCCCTATCTGGATAATAGTTATTTAGCACATTATTGTACTGTAGGTGTTTGGGGGGGGATGTATGTATTGAATGTATAGGCCAGATTTATTTTTTTTACATTCAGGGTTGGTTTCTTGGTTCTGCGTGAGACCTCTGGAGACCACCTGCGGTCTCCTCGGGTATCTCACGGGTATCAGGCTGGTGGTTCCACGGGTGACACCTGCGGGGATGAAGCGGTGGCCTCACATCTGTGGGGGCACCGCGGACCCGTAGTCTGCGGGATGAAGCGGTGGTCCCACATCCGTGGGGGCACCGCGGACCCATAGGTTCGGGGATGAAGCGGTAGTCCCACATCCGTGGGGGCACCGCGGACCCGTAGTGAGCACTCATGAGTTCCCCAGACCCCCTTTGGAACCACCCGAGGCCCAGCAGACACCTGTGGGTCTGACCCGGGGCACCCAGACATCCGCGGGCCTACCGTGGGGACCCAATTGTGGCCCACGGTGACCCAAGTATACCACCTGGGGGCCATGGCGCTTGGCGGGACCCACCAACAGGCCTCCAGAACCTGTTTGAAAAGGGCTGCTGGTACCCTGTAGGTCTGTCAGGTGCCCCGCCAGCCCACCGGGGACTCGCGTGGGGCTGTGTTATGAACCCTGTTTGTAAAAGGATAAATCTTGTATTTATGGGGGGGCACAGGGGGTGGGTAATGTATTTAATAAATATAATGATGTTTATTATGTGTCACTGTATTGTTTTTATTGTGGGTACAGGGTGGTGGGGGGGGACGGTATGTGGATAGGCCTCCCTTGTGGGTAGTGGGTGAGGGTGGTTAGGCCTCATGGGGTGGGGGGTTAGTGTGGGAGGGTATGTAGGCATCCCGAGTGGTGGGTGAGGGTGGGTTAACCCCTTAATGACTGTAGCAGTTAATAACCGCTATGGTGATTAAGGGATTAGGGGACATTATATTGGATGTTTTCATTGCAGCAGCGGAGGGGGCATGGGCAGGATGAAGAGGAGGATGGCCTTCATTGTGGCAGCCGGAAATGGGTGAGTGCTATATTTATTTAATGTATTTATTGTTGTTTATGTATTTTAAATACACAGGGGGTGTATGTTGTTTATTGCAATGTTTATTGGGGGCAAATTTCCCCAATAATCATGCTATTCTGCCTTAACCCCTTGATTGCCTTAGCGGCTATACGCTATGGTAATGAAGCAGCATTTCTGTATTTTAAGAATATTGTGCGGAAGCAGGGGGTCCCCTGAGCTGAACTGCATTGATTTGTGGCTCAGAGACCCCCTGCTTCCCGAGTTACAGGCCCCGGTTTGGGGCATCGGTTACAGTGTCGCCCCATATTTATAGCGAACACGGCGCGAATGGGATGCTATAAAGATGGCGGCGACACTGCCACCCGATGACACATACCGGGGCCTGTAACTCGGGAAGCAGGGGTCCCTGGTCCACAAAGCAATGCGGTTCAGCTCAGGGGACCCCCTGCTCACAGTACACTATTATTAAAAATACATTCATGCTGCTTCGTTACCGTAGCACATAGCCGCAAAGGTATCCCTCTGCTTTGTTTACATTCCGCGGTCACGTGATCGGGACCTTTAAATGCAGAGGGATGCCGTCACCTCATAAAGGGGCCTGTATCTCGGGAAGCAGGGGATCCCCGGACCTGAAACCAATGCGGTTCAGCTCCGGAGACCCCCTGCACATGTACACTATGAGTAAAAGTTGTTTATAAATAATTTATATTTTGCCGATGTTTGCGCTGAGAGAGCGGCTGGTCTCTCTCTGCTGCAAACAGCTATCGGCAGAAAAGGCCTATCGGCAGGTTATCGGGAGCCAGGCTGTTTCGTTACAGGCTCATCGGCAGTTTTGCTTTTGCAGTGATTCGGCAGGGATCGGAATGGATTCGGCCATTACTGAATACTGCGAGGGCAAATCGCCAAAATAAGGCCTATCGGCAACCCTTGGCGATTGCACTTTTTCAGCCCTAAGACATATTGTACATGTGTTTTGTTTTAATAAATCAGTTCTGAACTATGAGAGAATACTTGTAGCATTAAAAAAATTTAAATATCTGAATTACATTTTTAATGTATTCTAATGTAACAAGCATTTTTTGTTTCTATAGCAACCATTTACAAAGTCACATCCCCTTCCTCTAATGAAATAGGCTCTGGCACACCCCTTTTTGAGCCCTGTCCTCTCTCTCTAGAAGTGCACCAATCGTATCTAATGCCTGCCATGTCACATGATCTTCCCTCCAGAACGTTGCATTTTTGGTCCTCTTCTGCTGCCATTTAGTGAACCCCCAATCCAAATCTTCACCAATCGATCACAGGAGAACAGATCGATCGGCAACTTAGCTAATTAATTATCATTGTGTGGATTGTGTTGATGCACATATAAAAGGGGTTAAAAAACGGCAGCTTGGATAGCAGCTTTAAGAGGAATGTTCTCTATACTCAGTTACTGAACTAGTTACAAATGTTTTAACAACTTATGCTTTTATGAATTTATTAAATAAGTAATATGCTTTACGTCAAAGCTTGGGGGGCATTTTTCCTTTAATTGTCTAAAAGGTTCACTTGCCTCCTATTAAATTAAGCATTGGAAAGCCAGCATTCATTCTTCCTCTGAGTATTGTTAGTCTTTGCCATGCTGAAGCAGACATTAAGCAATCTGTCCACAAAAGTAGCCTCTGGAATGAAGTGTACTGGTACTGTATGTGACCTAAATACAAAGAGAAGGCTACACTGCCAACTAAACAATGAAACACGCAGACATGCATTAAGTTATTTTCAAAAGATGCAACAAATAACAGTGCACAAAGAAAGTTGCTTGGCAAAAATATATGTATTAATGCATATGAAGTGTGTAATTGGTTCTCCAAACCCAGGAGCTATGACAGTTGTTATATTGATTGCACCTTTTCTAACCTTTTTCTTACCAAAAAAAATGTTTTGAAGTGCTGTTTGTTTAATCTTTTACCCGCATTATGTAACACCCTACCAGCTACTGGGTTTACATCAGAGAAGTTGCTCAGTCTCTTCCGGTGTATCAGGGACAAGGAGAATAGCTGCAGGTGCTTGTGAGGCATGGCTTTGTGGAAGGGGATCAAAAATAGCAGCCAGAGACTTTTATAAAAGCAAGACAATCTATATTAAGCGATCTGTAACATTGAACAATAACAAGGGATCATCAATATTAACACACACAAAAAAAAGGAAAATATGAAAACTTTGGTGGGTCTAAATTCACCCACTAGGACAGGTGAAACTCTTCTCCATGGCCCCCTGCCTGTTCTCACCCCATGCTCGTGCCCCCCCCGTCCTGCTCCGGCTTCAAATGCATTGTTAAGGTAAGTAAAGTTACAGAGGCCTCACGCGATCCCCGGCATTAATTGAAATGCATTCGGGGAAGCGTGGAGCCTCTGTAACCGCCGTTCCCCACCCAGAAAATCTCACGCCCCTCCCCCCCCCAGTTTGAGCACCCCTGCTCTAGGAGGCCCCAGGCCTCACCCTGAAAGTTGGGATGGGCAGAAAGGTCCTGTGCCATCAGAAAGATTATACCTCTGTGGTGCCTATATAACAGGTTCCTCCTAGCCTTGAGCCTTCAGGTTATATTACTATTTCTCTCTCTGTGTCCTCCATGCTATCCCTGGAGTGATAGCTTCTATCCCTTTCCCCTAAGCTTCTGAATATTCCTGGTATGTTGAGTAAAATAAAACTGGAACCAGATTATCATAGGGAGAATTTAACAACTTAAAACTGTATTTATAAAAACCTAACTCCTCTCTCCCTCCCCTTACATCCACTTCTAAAAGAGTGGAAATCCAACCCTGACAATTTAACCCATGGTTAGCTGTCTCTGCATTAAGGTGCTGCTAGACAACTATAAAGGGTTACAATTATATTTTTACCCGTTTGTAGAAAATGAGCTTAGGATAAGCAAGCACCACATTTTCAATACATTCTTATTTTAAGAAACACTAGATGAAAAAGAAAATAACTATATAATACAGAATAATTACCAATTATTAAGGACTTGTGTGTTTTTTTTTTAACAAAAGGCTTTCAGCAAAATATTACATTTGAATATGTTTTATATTCACATCTACTTCATTTTAAAGTCTATTTTTGTGCAAATATCCTATGCTTAGTGTCAGTCAGTTTCTTTGTGTTGCAAAAATGGGTTCCTTTTGCTTGTGGTGAATTAAACTACAAACTCTCTATACTGGGGATATTAGAAGTAGTGCAGGTAAGAGCCATTATAAACTTGTCTGCAATGTACAGTACTTAGCTTCATGTATGTATTTCGTTGTTTATTTGGTTCTATTTATATACGTATGTGGGCTTGTTTACAGAGCCTCCATCCTACACAACATGTCAGTTGTCCAAGACGACCAAAGCATAATTACATCTTTATTTCAAACCTCTGAGTAAAAAACTGTATCTTTTTTTAATAACTTGCAAAATATAAAATAAAGAAACCCTCTATTATAATAAAGCCTTGTCTGCCATGTGAAAAGTTTAGTTTTAACAAGGCTTACCATTTATCCAAGCAGATAAATTAGCATCCTAATTTCTGTCCAAATCATGACAAAATCATTGCGGTCTAACAACAATACAATTTAGATTTTTTTCAGCAGCCTGAAAACACATGACGGTACAGTACTAAACTCAGTATCAGATTGGAAAAAATGGTGGCCTGACCTGTATATGTAAGGTGCGGCATGACCGCTAGGGTAAGGCTCCCCCTTCCCTCCTTCAAGTGATATAGCTAGACTGGTGCGGTCCCCTAGGATTTTTTTTTCAGGGCCCCATTATTAGAGAACATATTCTGTAGATTTAGGAGTTTCCATCAGGCCCTTCACCCCAGCGTGTTGGCGGATCTGTGAGCCCCCCCCCTCTTTTACCCCACCTCTATTCACCCCTTTATTCTCATGTATTTCTCTTCCCCCTCTTACACCCCCTCCTTCACTACCCTCATTTTACTCTCACATTCTTCTCTGTCCCCTCACCCTACCCCACTCAATCCAGCTCCCTCAATCCTCCTACTCACATTAATTTCCTACTCTGCCCCCTGGCCACACACACATATACAATCTCCCCATACACACATACAATTCCACCTCTACAATAACATCCCCCCCCCACACACACACAAGTGGTTGAAAAACACAGGTGTACAGTATACTTCTGTAACGGTGTTTCCCCCACCCAATTGCAGATAGGGGCCATTACAGGGTGTAAATCTGGAACAATGATTTCATGTTGATTTTGACCACGTTTTGCAACTGGGAGACTTTTGTAGAGAATCCCTAATTATCAATAATAATTGCATGTGTTTTTGCATTATCTTTCCATGCTCTAAAACATTGGACATATTTAGCAACCTTTTATAAAGGTCTGATATGTAAACTGACATTTTACATTTCAGCTAAACAGAAAACCGAATTTTAAATGATTTTTAGTGCTGAAGAGTATCAATTACCTTGAACAAATCCAAGCATTAATATGAGTTTGTAACATCATCGAATATTAATACATTTCATATTCTTTCCTTCTTATGCTTTCTCGATAATTACAGTTAATTATCTCTAGGGATTTAAATTGGATCTTGTGGTTGACAGCTTGGCAGTTTGGGAGCCCACGCTGTCTCTAAAGTGAGTGGCTTTCTGCAAACTTTCTTGATTAATGCTTCAGTGAAAACCTTGGTTACATTTGATTTCCATATCAGAACAACACACCTAAAATGTGTCATATATTATGTTCAATACTATCATCCCTGTGCTAACTGTTGCACAGGAATCTGTGAATACAATTCCATTGGTCCAGTACATATGATTGTGATGTTATATGTGTGTCAACAGGGAATATGTGTTCACCAATACAGTTATGGCATTGGAAAATAGTTCTAAAGAAGGTGCTACTGCTGTCATAGACTCCAGCTCTGTATTGACCATGAAGTAACTATAGGCGTTATTGAGACAGCCAAAATTAATCAATTAGAACTATGCAGCACTCTGCTGCTACATCTTAATAGTAATAATATATATATATTTACATATTGTCATATATTAGTCTACATGTTAACATTATAATTTGTATTTTTCCCATCATAAACCATACATAAACTACTAACTATATAATGTTATTATATTTGTTATTATATATTATTTTAAATGTGTGTGGTTATTGTATTGTGTGTGTGAGTGGGGGTATTATTGTATTGTGGGGAGGATTTGTGTGGAATTGTGTGTGTATGTGTGTGGGGAATTATGTGTGTGTATTATTATAGTGTGTGTGTGGGGGGGGGGGGTATTGTATTGTGAGGATGAGACGTGTGTATGTGCCCAGCAGGGAGGATGGAATGAGTGTGAGAAGGGGAAGATTAGGTGAGAAGGGGAGCGGGAAGGGGTGGGGGGACCCAATGGAAACTCTAGTCCTGGGCCCTGCGAAAGCTGTCGGTGGCCCTGTGTCCAAGTAATCATTTTTCATAGTACCAGTTCCCTTTCTTTTTTTATCTACATGTGGCCATGGCTGGTCCAGACTATACTTTCTGCCTCCTGACATATAAGTCCTAATAGCTACAGGCAGTGTCTGGCTATCCTGTGAGTTTACCCCCCTCATGCTACCTCTTTGAGTGACAGGGGTGGAGGTGAACTGAGTCTGTCTGCAGCCAATCATGGTGCAGACTCTGTGCCCTCCCCCTCTGTGCCTTAGGGAGGAAGTGTCCTAAATTATAGTCAGTCTAATGGTGAGTCTGGTCTGAGGAGGAGTGGAGCTGAGTCCCTCCTGGCCGGGAGGAGACATGCTCTCAGCCCCTTAAGGGGTTGAGGGTAGGAGACCTACCAGATTGCAAGGCCTAAAGATTGCAAGAAGGCCAGTACCATCCAGAGTCCTGGGACTAATCCTGAAAACCCATGCATACGCTGTAATGACAACTGCAGTGGCTGCACCAATAAAGGATCCTTTTTTATATTCCTCTGCCTAAGTAACAGTCTATTGGGTTGAGGTATGCTTGAGAACTGTCATGGTGGGGACTGTCTCCAGTCACCTGGAGCCTGCTATGACTGGAGGCGCTGACACCATGAGAAGAGCTTGAAGAATCACCAAAAGCCTGTCCTGTTACCCTTTACCATCATGGACCCTCAGCATTATTATTCTCTTGTCTTCTAATTGCTTTAAAGCAGTTCTTTCTGCCAGGCTTAAATTGCTATTAAAAGGTTTCTTATCATTCTGTAGTTTCTCGAAGCCCTTTTGCACAAGGTAATGAAATGTTTCCAAATACGTCCCTTTGCTAAAGCTAGGATAAAAGGTGGACCTATTCTTCAGATGTGTATGTATAAATGTTGTTTTTTAACACCATTTCATATTTTAGGAACTAGCCCCTCTTGTGGAATAATACTGGTAGTTAATGGTTCTCTATTAGCTAAGTTTTTTTGTGTAAAAAGAACCTTTTTAAAGTGAGTTTCCTAAGATATTTGTTCGCATCTATGAATAACTCAAACCCTCTAGGTCCGGAAGTTGAAACGAAGTTCAGACCTTTAGCCAAAACTGAATTCTGTTCAGGCATGAGTATTGCATTACTTATTTTAAAAATACTTGTTAATGATTCTGCCTTTTTAGCCTTTTTCCCCCTTCTTCTTCGCTTTCCTCTAAGCTTCTTTTTCTTTGGGGTTTGGTTGTTTGGTTCCCCCAATTCTGATTCTTCAGGGCTGAGTAATGATTGTGATCCTCCCATTCATTGCAATGGGAGGGTTTTCCTAAAAAATAATGGTTGGATGTTCTCTCATTCTTGTTCTTTAGTGCATTACTAGGACTACAAATGTACCTGCTGGATTTACTCCAAGGTTTCCCTTTATATCTGTCCTCTAACTCTCTCTTGACCTCTCTTTTCCTCTATACGCCCGGCTCTGGGAGACCCTTCTATATGCTTCTCTAGACTTTTCTCTTCTGTCATGAAATCTCCTTAGAAATTTGTTTCCATAGTCTCTTGATACATTATAATCACCTCGTATTGATTTGTGCCTAAATCTATCTTATGATAGTGGCTTTTATTCTTATAATTGTTCTCTTATTTACTAAAATACTTCTGTTGGGGATAGTGGTGTCTATCCTTCTCCTGCTTTCTAGAATCTGTCCTATTCACTTGGACCGACTCATATCCTCTTGGTTGTTCCCACCTGCTAACCAGTTCTCCTTTTTCGTTCCGTCTCTCATTCCAATTTCTATACATATCCTCCGTATAGTCTTGTTCATCCCTATCAAATTTCTTCTTTTTAGTCTCCAAAATCTCAAACTCTAATTTATCTAGATTATCTTGTAATACTGTGGTTTATCTTTCTCTTTGAATTCCACTGCTCTAGTGGTTCAATATTGGTCTTAATTTTGTTCACTTCCTCATTAATTGTCCCCAAACGTTTCCTATGATGTGCAGTGATCAAAAATACACAAAACGGATGGCTAACTAAACCAGTAGGTTTTTACAGGTGTATTAATTGTAAATCTTGCTCTTTTGGTTATACAGAAAAGCTTAATTTTAAATCTAATAAAACCGGTGAAACTTTTAAAATGCATCAGTTTGTAAACTGTAAAACTAAATATGTTGTTTACACCCTGGCGTGCCCTTGTGGCCTCCAATACGTAGGCAAGAGACCATCAGACCATTACGGGTTCGCATTTTAGAGCACCTTAGAAATATTAAAAAGAAGATGCTCACACACAGCGTGCCCAAACATTTTTGAAGGCACACAGAGCTAACCCAACGTGACTGAAATACAGAGCCATCGAGTGCATCGAACAGCACTGGAGGGAGAGGGGGGGGGGGGTAGAGGGAAAAGACTCATTCAAAGAGAGAGCTATTGGATCTTTAAATTAAAAACTTTGGAACCTGATGGCTTGAATATTATTTTCAAACTGAATGGGACTGCCAGGGACCCCTGCTGTGTTAATCCGATGGGTCATTAGTCAATGCAGAAATGCCTTAAACTTGGCTTAAACTAGCCAGGTTACAACCAGCATGTTCCCAGCATGTTACCGGACTAGTTTAAGGAAAGCTTTAGAATACTTGTTGTCTCGTCTGTATACTGTATGTGTTTTATTAGCTTTTAGTCTCCCTTTCCGGTTTTTGGTTTTGTATTAGGGGACTTTTAAGCTCTATTTTTAACTAATGTTGTAACTAATAAAATGTGAAGTTTTATAGTTATGTAAATTGGGGTAGGCATGGAGCATATTATCTGCAGCATTATGTTAATTATACTGGTCTTCATTGCATATGTAATATTTCCCTGATTGGCCAGTGTATAGTATTTAGGGGACTTCATTCCATGTCAGGGAATCACGGACCCCTGACGAAGCTGAACAATGAAACGCCACTGCGTTAACACCACCGCGTTGAGTCCGGATTCCTGACAAACCTGGAGAGGAGGTGCCAAGGACTGATGTCACTGCATGCAGACGTCAATAACGTGAGGCTCTGGAGTGCGGAAGTGGGAGCCCAGGCGAACCCCACAGCAAGGTGCGAGCGCACCGGCTTTTCTGCAAGAGCTCCAGAGCCATCGGTACATGAGCCTCCACTACCAGACACTACTCCACAGGCTGTTCGTACAATGCCCTTGCATGGGGCTTCTTTGTAAGTTTCTATTGCCTGCCTTTGTGTCATCCTGAATATATTTTTTAATTACTATCTACATTGTCACGTCTCTTTGCTTGGGTGATGCAAGCTCATATCATACTTGTGGGCTCCATTTACAAGCTTTTTAAGCCACTAGCTGTTTCTGGGACTCTATGCTTGGGTACCCTTTGGGACTGCCATTTTCTCGTTATCATGAGCAGTGCTTTTAATTCATACCTTCAGGACAGGTTTGCACTATTTGTGTATTTTCTGTTTATTCTTTCATGCATCCACCAGTTCTTTGCACTCCCTGATTCTCAGATTGCAAGAGTGATCAGTTTACAGGATACAACAATAATCAGACAAATGGATATAAAAAATGACAGAATAAGAACGGGCACTAGACATTATCCATTGGACAACAAACATAGCTAAAGTATACCTTTGTATGCATAACCAAGTAATTTGGGTAGACCATAGGCCCACTCGCACCACATCTGTGTGTGGGTTGTATTTTGTTGTATTCATAGTAAACCGACCAAAGAAAAAAACAAAATAGGTATGAATAACAGGGAAAGAAGGGAAGGGGGGGATATGGGGATGGATCCCCTGTCTTCCCCATCTGCCTGTAACTTTGGAGAAATATATCACATAGGTCCGACTTCCGGCTCCAATACCAATTTGTCTTAATTTATTTATTATTATTTATTATTATCCATCCAAAAAGGAGTTTATTCAGGAGTCTGTAGGTTATAGGGGATCATTCAAATCTAATCATCCTACTCTCATCTTAACTCTCAAGCCATGGGTCCCAGATTCTATAAAATTCATCAGTGGATTATTTTTAAAAAGCTGTCAACTTTTCCATGAGCACTTTTAGAGTTTATTTGGTTTTTCTACTGTCTGTCTGGAGGGGGTGGGGTGGGGGGGCAATTTCTTCCATGCGGCTGCTATTGAACATCTAGCTTCTGTTAGTATAAACTAAATCAGCCATCTCAGAGGGCGGCTAATATGTTTTACATGTTTAGCTAGCAAGAAGACCAGTGGGTCGACAGGGATTGTTCTGTTATATTACTAATGATATTTTGGACCATTAATCAACATTTTTGAATGGCAGGGCACGTCCACCAGATGTGAACCATATCCTCTTATTGTCCACAACCCCTCCAACACAAGTCAGATGCCTTTGGGTAAATCTGTTTCAGTCTGCTTGGTGTTAGATACCACTGGAATAAGATTTTATATATATTCTCTTGGGTCATTGTACAAATAGTAGTTTTTGCTGCGGATTCCCAAACATCCTCCCATTCGTCCATTGCAATCTCCATATTAAGATCTTTGGCCCATTTCAGCATATAATTGTGGTGTGAGGTATTTACTGACGATTCTATTCCCAGGTATATGCTTGTGATCAAACTCTTCTAGTAGATACCTCTCCTACAGTGCGACTCAAAATTTGAGAGATTAGGAAAACCAAGACTCTGGGAAATTTTATGGAGAAAATGCCTAATTTGAAGAAATTTGAACATGTGAATGTCCAGAGCCTCATATTTACTTTGGAGTTTTGAAAGGATCTTCCCCTTTTCAACAAAATCTGCTATTAACTTGGTATTTTTATTTTGGAATTGACTAAATTGTTTTGGGTCACAACCCGGGGGAAATGTGGGTTATTAAAGAGAGGAGTTAGAGACAGAGAGGACGTAAGCTTATATTTCATTTTGGTTTATTCCAAATATTCCAAGTGCACCTCATCAACCCCAACTTGAACATCCTGGCATTAGGCTCCCGGACCCCTGGAGCCCAAAGAGACATTGGCAGGGAGGAGGCCCTCCTATAGTGAGATTCAATGGCAAGCCAACAAAATAGTTTTGGGCCAGTGTTCCAAATCACCACCTGCCTCAGCTGGGCTGCCTGGTAGTATTTTAGCACATCTGGGACTCCCATGCCCCCTCTCACCCTTGAAGCCAACATAACCGACCTAGCTGTCCTTGGTCTCTTGCCTTGCCAGATAAATTGAAAAATCCTGCTTTGTAATTTGTTTTAGTTTGGGTCCTGGTATCTGGACTGGGAGAGTCTGGAAATAATAAAGCAGTCTAGGAAGTATTGTCATCTTAACTGACACTATTCTCCCGATCCACGATATCTGGAATTTGTCCCAAGTTCGCTGTTCCTTTTTGACCTTGTCAAATAGGGGAGTGGGGGGGGGGGTATTTACATTGATACAGAGAGTCATAAAATCTGGCAATTTTAACTCCCAGGTATTTAATATGAGAGGAGCTTCATTTATAGTTAAAATTCGATTGTAACAGCTTAATTTCTGGGGCTGGAAGGGTTAAATTCAGGGCCTTCGAATTATCATTATTAATTTTAGAGCCCGAAATTTTGCCAAATTCCGTTAGGATGTATTGGAGATGGGGCAGGGACATCTGGGGGTTGACTAGTGTTAATATTATATCATCTGCAAACAAAGAGATTTTATAATTTATTCCGCCGTTCGTAATACCAAGAATATTTATATTGTCTCGAATTTTTGAGGCAAGCGGCTCTATCGACAAGGCAAAGAGGGGAGGAGACAATGGGCAGCCCTGTCTAGTTCCATTTTTTATTTCAACCATATCTGAGGTGTTTCCCGGGAGTTTAACTAGGGCTGTGGGTTTTTGATAGAGAGCTCTAACTCCCTCCAGGATGGGGCCCCAAATCCAAACTTCTGTATTGCACCATCCAAGAATGCCCAGTCTATCCTATCAAATGCCTTCTCAGCATCCAGGCTCAACAGGATAGCTTTGGTGTTGGTGAGGTACACATGGTCAATAATATCTATAATCTTCAAAGTGTTGTCCCCGAGACAAATCTCAACTGATCTATATGAATTAATCTCGATTTAGCCTATTTGCCAGAATATTGCTGTAAATTTTTAGATCAGTATTGAGCAAAGAGATCAGGCAGTAACTCACACACTGAAGTGGGTCCCGTCCTTCTTTATGTATAATGGTCATGCTTGCGGTGGACATGGTAGTTGGGATTGGATTGCCCTCTAGAAAACCAGGAATTTTTTGTAATATACATTAGATATTCCATCTGGACCTGGGTTCTTTTTCTGTTTTCAATGATTTGACTGCGTTTGTTAGTTCCTCTTGGGTAAATCTCCCATTTAGAACCTCCATATCAGCCCTGGACAGCTGAGGTAACTTACATTGTTCTAGATATTTTTAAATAGCCTCCGAATTTGAAGGGCCCTTCACCGGAGATCTCAGGTTATACAGTATCGAATAAAATGGTATTTCATTATCATTATGGGAGATTAAACAATTTTTACAATGGATTGCGGTGATTTGGGATTTAACCCTCACACCTCAAAGATTGCTGGCTAGCAATCTGTCAGCATTAGTCCCCTTATCGTAATATATCGCTGGTTGGTCCATTTCAGTGCTTTTTCTACTGTACATCCTCCAGTAGGATCTGTCTCAGTGCTGTCCTAGCAGCACTGAGAGATTTGTATAGTTTTTTTGATGGGTTAATTTTGTGTTGTTGTTCCAATTTCATAATCTTATCTGCGAGTTCTTTATGTAATTTCAGTTTGCATTTTTTCCTGTGAGAAGCGATAGAGATAAAGTCACCTCTTATCGTCGCCTTATGGGCTTCTCAAAGCATGGCTGGGTTTGAGACAGAGCCCATGTTTATGTCAAAATATTCATTAAGTTTTAGTTTTATTTTGCTCTCTATGTCAGGATATTTCATAAGGGAATCATTTAACTTCCATCAGAATTAGTTGCTTTTGACAAAGGAGAGAGAGAGTCAAATCAGTAGGTGCGTGATCTGACCAGGTGATTGGACCTATATCCGAATGGGAGGATGCTTGAAGAATATTTTTAGAGACTAGAAAATAGTTGATTCCCGAGTAGGTCTGGTGGGGGGTGGAGTAGAAAGTGTAATCCGTTGGCCCTGGTGCTGTGCCCTCCATATATCTGTCAGGGAGAATTCCTTTACCAGTTCTCTAAATTTCTTTGCGTTTTTTTGGATATGAGTTGATTGTGTGTGACTCGGGATAGTAGATTTGTCTAGTTCAGGTGAGGAAACCATATTCATATCCCCAGCAATTATTAATGAAGACAGAAATTGAGGATAAATTGATTCTAGAACCTTTGTCATGAAGTTGACCTGATTCTCATTTGGTGCATAGAGATTAATTAGTGTAACTGCTGTGCCTGCTAGAGAACCATGAAGTATCAAGAATCTACCCTCAGGATCTGTGATCACCTTATCGGCAGTGGGTGGATAGGGGGGATGTGGGCACATGGGGAGTTAAGCCTATCCTGAAAGACCTTTACACTGTTTATATAGAGACTTCATTTGTTCTGATAAACAAGCAAATAAACACTGAAATCAATAAGTATAGAGCTTAACCGTCTCGGAGCACCAAGTTGAGTAGGACATTGCAGAATTAAAGAAAATCTTAAACAATAGACAGAGGCCAGAACATGTCAGCATATTATAGTCACCTATGAGACAGGTGTTTATTAGGTCTGAGTGAAGCTGTGAATTCCAGTGAGCATACACTACCTTCATTTTGCTGAGTCAAGTGGGAGAGGTTGGAGGGGAAAGAGGGGTAGGGAGAGGAGGGGGGTAGAGGTGAGGAGGGGGAGGGTTGAGGGGGGAGTGGGAGAGTAGGAGGGAGTGGGAGAGGGGGAGGGAGGAGGAAGGGACAGGCACCCTGACGCATCCAAACCAAATAGTGGAGTACAGCTAGGATACTAAATCATCTGCTTCTTCGTAGTTAAACATAGTTAGGGTTGACTAGACTCAACTTTTTTAATTGGCAACAGGCTCTGGGGAAAATCACAATCGCCCCCGTACTTTGGGGGAATATCCTAACTTACATTGCAACTGTGGGACTGCATTGGGAACGTATCCAAATGCGCAATTCTAGCTATACATATACATTAACCCGATAACATAAATAGGAAATAGTGAACAATAAACAATAGAGAGTCCCATAGGGGGATCCAGGGTTGGTCCCACCAGAGACCTCAACATAGCTTATCCATAGCAAATGTTAGGGGCCAAACCTGGAGTTGAGGGTCTGCATCCGGACTTCAGGCGGAGCCCGTGGACACCATGAGATCCCGGCACAGTCCTGGAGAAATCCTCGGGAAAAAAGACCTCCCAACTTGGAGGCGAGTTCAGCAATCTGGTCTGGATACCACCCACCCTCCCTGCCCATAAAGATCCTTGCGATCCAAACTCCAGCCCGGCGAGGCGACAGAGCAGGGCCAGGACTAATCTCCTCCTTCCCCCCCATCCGAGGAGGGTGCACGGCCCCATCTGGCAAACCGGCATCCAGGAGAGCCTTCCCAGAGGACCACAAGATGGAAACGTTGGTTCAGCATCTCCACTCCATTCCCCTGAGATGGCCGACGGGGTCGGCCATTCCTCCACTGCTGTGTCCGCTCGTCCTTCCAAGGTGAATAGGGGCATCAACTGGGATAAATCTGGTTCTTGGGCATCCAACGGATATTCCAACTCTGTTGCGTATGGTCTGCATCCACTCGTCCCTCTTCCCACTGGATCTTCAAATTCAGAGCCTGCAGCAGCATAGCTTCGAAATGTAGATCTCGTCCGAGACTCAGGGTGTCAGGTAAGTGATTGAAAGCCTGCATCTTAAAAAATCCACTGGAGGGGGTGGAGAGGTGGGTAGTGGGTCACAAATCATATCTGATGAGGAAAATCTTATTTCGGGCTGTAGTCAACTTGGATGGTAGGGGGAAGATATTTTTTGATGGGTCTGAGCTCACTTTCATCATTCACCAGTTCTGGCAGGTTTTTTACTTTCTAGTCGCTCTGAAGCTTGAGGAGGACCCGCATTGAGGCCAGTCTTCTGGTCTTTTGGGGATCCTTCTTGCGGGTCGGGAACAGTTTAGCAGAGAGATCTAAGAAACAGTCCAGTTTCCTCTGGGTACCTGATGGACATATATTTTCCATTTTTTATTATGATCAGCTTAAATGGATCCCCCCACCTCTAGTGGATGCCTTTATCTTTCAATAATAGATTAAGGGGCCTCAGCTCACGCCTTCTGTTTATTGTGACGTTAGACAAGTCATTAAAGATTTGGAGGGATTCATTTTCAAATGTAATATCTCCATTTTCCCTGCTGGCAGACATAATCCTCTCTTTGGTTGAGTAATAGTGACATTTCACTAGGATGTCTCTCCGCCATTTAGGATCCTCAGATCTGGGGCCCAGGGCCCGGTGGGCATGGTCAGTTTGGAGTTCATGTTCTTTCAGGTCCTGTAATGTCCTGTTGTAATGTTGTAATATCCCATGGCCAATTGGAAGCATGACTTGATGTTATCCAATGCGGGTTTCTATTGACTACTGTGACATGTAGACTGATGATAGATACAGCACCACTACGGAGGCAAGTACCTATGGAAGCAGGTGGCCCCGGAGCTGAAATAAACACAGTTCATCTCCTGAGGCCTCTTGCTTCAACCCAGTAATAAAAAAAGTTAAATAATAAAGGAAACCTGTATTGCTGCTTTAATCCTGTATCCTCAACCTTTGTTTAGAAAATCAGAGACAAAGACAAAGAAAGGCTCAGTGAAGAGTCATTGAAATCAGAAAAGGTCTGGATGTAAAGAACACTAGCGAAAACAAATGAAAATAATTCACACTCCCAGTTCAGCAACAAGTGGCCCATTCAGTTTAACTTCTGTGCTGATAGATGAAAACTTGGATAGGCAGTGAGACTCCTAAAATCTATTACATTCCTGTGATGCTGTATTTCAGCAATAAGGCACCTTATGGCACTGTAAGCCATTCAGGGCCATATTAACTAAGCAGTGCAAAATCCTAAAGCATGTTATGGCCAGGGTTGCTGTGAAGGTTAAGTTGTGAGGCAGTGCATCTGCTATGTGTGAGAAAATTAACCGAACTGCAGACTAAAGGCACAACACACTATTTATTGGCACATAATAAAGCAGGGGCTAAAAAGCCCTCTTACGCGTTTCACGGAGAGTAGACTACTCTTTGACAAAGCGCAGGTGTCTGCGTGAAACGCGTAAGAGGGCATTTTTATCTCTTGCTTTTTATGTGCCAATAAATAGTGTTTTGTGCCTTTAGTCTGCAGTCCGGTTCAGTTTCTCCCGCATAGCAGATGCACCGCCTCACAACTTCACCTTCACATTGACCTGATTCTGGCTGGAGCACGCTGACAGTTCAAGAGGATCCACGCAACAACGCAGTGAGTAAAAATCTTCATTACAAAGTATCACTCTTGCTTTACTATAACCACTACTGTATGCCATTATGTTACAGAGTTAACAAGTTTATGCCTCAGTGATTGGGCTAGTTAACCTGCAGGATAGTGGGAGTTTTCTTTGAAGGATAGGGATCCCTCGCTCGTTGAGCGAGGGATCCCTATCCTTCAAAGTATTCTTACGGGTTGTCTTTACCCGCCCTTTACCTCAGCTCACCTAACTGCATACACACGGATGCAGTATCACTACCCATCAACACGAATGATGGCGGGCTTCCTTTCCAGAGTTATGGATTTCAACGATTGGGAGGCCGATAGTGAAAACATCTTTTCAACAGAAACTAGAATTCCCGAAGAACCGAACACCACGAGCCTTAAACTCTATTTTCAAAATCTAGAAAGGGTTTATAAAAAACAGTCTCGCCTGTGGTGGGAGGTATGTAGTCAAAAATGATACCTAGAGGCCTAAGAGTGAACCTCTCCCCCTCCTATCATATTCAAGAGGATTCATTCATAAAACAATGGGATGACATCATCACCAAATGCTCGAATGGCCTAATGAAACTATTGGTCAAAAACGAGCTAATAGAACTTAAGAAAATTAATGTAGAGGTGGAACAAAATAAGGCCGAGGCCTCGAAATGGAAGGATTTTGAGAACTTTGAAAAATTTGAAAATATCTTACAAAAAAATATAGACAAACATGTTAAGGATATAAAAGAGAGGAAACGCACCAAATATATTCGAGATACAACAGACTATGAGTGCGGTAAGATATATAAACACCATTTCAAAGTCTCTAAACCCAAGGCCCAGGAATTGAGTGAGTCCTCTACTGAATGGGAAATATCGGAAACAGACGAGAACTCTAGTTACCAACATGAGTTCAAAAATAAAATCAGTACCAGGTCTAAAACAAAGAAGAGTGCGTACAAACAAACCACCGAGCCTCAATCTGAATCCCATTTTTTAGAACAGGCACAGGAGGAAATAGATTATGGCCCCGCAAAACACGCAGAGGAGGCATCGTGGAGAGGAAGAGGAAGAGGAGTTTGGTCGCAACACAGGAGGCCCAGGAGAAGGAGATGAGACATATGACGAAGACACAGGAACAAAATAGAGTTATCAATTTGTCGAAACTTAACCTCACAATAGATCAACTTGGGGTACTTAGCAAAGGTCTTTCCTTTGTCCCAAAGGGGACCTTCGATCTGTTCGAAACTATCAAAGATGTTAACTTGTTTGCCAGAAAGATGCTCTTGCATAAGCATTTTAAACGGAGGGAACGACAAAGACGGATTGGCCTACATGAAGAACTAGCATCCACACAAGATCATCAATATTTGCAGAACCTGGAAGGTCTGTTACAAGACGGAGAAAAAAATCCAGGGGATGGCCCTCATACATCTTTGAAGCCACAAAGTCGTTTCACTCAACATCAAGATTCATGCTCCAATGTAGCAACTTTCGTCCAATTAGTTACGAAAGATCTGGAAGAACTAAATATCAGAAAGGGCAAAAACAACTTAACATCAAGTGAGCAAAAGGCATTGAAGGAACTCAAAGACTATGACAATATCACCATCAAACCGGCGGACAAAGGTGGAAATTTAGTACTCTTAGATACAGAAGAGTATGTGTCAGAGAATTTAAGACTTCTGGGGCACAAGAGATGTTATAAAATTCTTGAAAGAGACCCGACAGGAATCTTTCAAAAGAAATTGGAAACCATCCTAACACAGGGCTTGTACATGAAGGTCATCTCTAAAGAAGAAAAAGACTTCATGATGCAGAACAACCCAGTAACTGCCACCTTTTATAGTATTCCTAAGATACACAAGAACAGTACTAAACCACCAGGCCGCCCCATAGTGTCGGGAATTGGGTCTTTGTCAGAGAATTCGAGCAAATATGTTGACAAGGTCCTAAGAAACTTTGTTACTAGTCTTCCCTCATACGTCCAAGACACCAAGGACGTATTGAAGCGTTTGGAAGGCATTCAAGTAGACAAGGAAACACTTCTAGTCAGCTTTGATGTAGAATCGCTCTACACGAGCATTCAGCATGACATAGGCCTATGGGCGGTGAAACATTTCATACTTTCACTCCTTCAGTTTATCCTGGAAAACAATTATTTTCTTTTCAATTGCAAATATTACTTGCAAATTCAGGGAACAGCCATGGGCACGACCTGTGCCCCCACATACGCTAACCTCTACCTAGGATGGTGGGAAGAGGTTAGCGTATTCTCAGAGGCCATGGAACAATACACCAACCATATTGACATCTGGCTTCGGTACATAGATGACATCATGCTACTCTGGAAGGGGAGTAGACAGGAATTAGATACTTTCCTAGGTCTCCTTAACTCAAACAACCATAACCTGAGACTAACCTCTGAGATCAGCAGTTCAAGTATCTCTTTCTTGGATCTTACCATCACGAAAACCGAAGATGGTTATCTGTCCACCTGTACTTTTAAGAAAGCGACGTCCACAAATAGTTACCTCCTGGCAAACAGCCACCACCCACAATCCCTTATCCGAGGCATCCCGACGGGGCAATACCTAAGAATAAGAAGAAACTGTTCTGATCTAGAAACATTTAAAACTCAAGCCAAAGACATGAAAAGCAATTTTAAGGCACGTGGTTATTCTAACAAACAACTGAAAAAGGCCTATCATAGAGCCTTGAATACACCGAGAGAAAACCTCCTCAGAGATAAGGCCAAAGTTGAGGACATCAAAGAGATACGATGCATTAGCACGTATAGTGGCCAGTGGTCTGATATCAACAGGATACTCCAAAAACACTGGTCTATACTCACCAGTGATGATGACCTGAAGAAAGTGTTGAAACCACATCCATCAGTGGTATGGAGACGATCCAGGAACATAAGGGACCACTTGGTAAATAGCCATTTTGCTAGAAATAAAAAACAGAAAACTTGGCTATCCTTGAAGGGTTTTTTCAAATGCCATCAATGTAAGGCCTGTGAATCAATGAGAGAAGGACCTACTTTCACGAACACACAGAAAATGAAGACATATCCAATAAAAACCTTCATTATCTGTAAAACCATAGGAGTTATTTATGTGATCACTTGCTCCTGTGGCCTGAAATATGTGGGGAAAACGAAACGGGAATTGAGAAGAAGAGTCCTTGAACATCTGGGCTCAATCCGCAATGCAATAGACACCCCAGTCTCCAGACATGTACGTAATGTACATAATGGGGACAGTAGTACCCTCACATTTCAGGGAAATGAGCACATTGCAGCACACATCAGAAAAGGCAATTGGGAAAGGAAATTGCTACAGTGTGAGGCGAGATGGATCTATTTATTAAATACACACTATCCCACGGGCCTCAATGAAGGTTTTGTCTATACGCCATTTCTGTGAATACCATACTAGGAGTTATAAAGACATTGTTTCTATTTTGAGAATACCATAATAGGAAACACAAAAAAATGGTCTTAGATCTCTCTCCCCCCTTTTCTTTATTTATTAACCATGAATTATATTCATCAGCAGACACTTCAAATGTGATAACATTCTTGGGTCAACTGTATTAGGACTCATGGCTTTTCTACACGAATATGAAGACCTGTAGTATCAGTACTAAGGTTACACATACAGTACAGACAACACAAAGGCAGTAGAAAATCTAGATACCTTTCATCATGGTCATACCATATTGTTGAAGCTATGAGAGGATCTGAAGGAAAGCTTTCAGTATGACAACATTGTCAGTATACTACCTGGGTCCTCTATTTGCGCATTCCCTTCATTTAGACTGCAAGCTGCAGTACAATGCACCATCAGCATCACAATAGCTTTCACACAGAGTCTCAGAGTTGCCATGGCAATGAAAACGTATAAAGGGGTCGACAGAGACGCGGCGATGCCCACCCCAGATGAAGTCGAAGTAGGCGACGAAACGGACGTCACGTCTGGTTTTTAATATTGTATACACTTGGTGATAACATATGAAGCTCTCCTAGTCTAACAGATTGTCAGGAAGGGTTTATACGGGCTATATACTACCGTGCCTTGGTTCCGGTGTCCTGATACACCTAATCCTATGAGCGGAGGTAACCACGTGACACACTGGAAGTCGCGCGTTCAAACATGTAGGATACCGCCCGAGCATCAGAGGATCTAACAAGTTAAACCGGCCACTCACGAGTCTCTGGCTTAAACGATGATCAGGGACATAAGGCACGGCAGTGGAATTGATGTTATAACACTCATAGCTTTGTGTGTTTATTACAAACATCTGCTGGTGTCTGAGGGGGCTCCTACCCTCAGCAAATATAGTCCCTGATTACACTGTTTACCAGGGACCTACACAGCAATTAAAAGCTTATGATACAAGACTCTATAATTGAGTATACTGTATATTAATACAATTCCAACAGTACCTGAGCTATATGTCTGCCATGTGAAGCACCGATGCATACTGTACATGTCTAAACACTGATAAGAGCACAATAAAGTCACTGTTAACTAACTGGGACACAAAGGATCGCCTTCAGTATATGTATCCACCCACATATATGTGATATCGTACTAACAGTCTATGTGCAGAGACTCTATTTAAGAGAAATCTGCAACTGTGAAAGTAAACACAGAGTTTTTAGTCCCAGCACCATCATTGATGTTACACCACAGGGAAAGATTTGGAATAAAACAATCTCTTGAGCTGTGGTGTCACAACGGAAATAGACCATGAAATAGTTTACATCTGCTGGTATCTTAGTGGACGTCTATTTACAACTGATACAGCCCCTCACTATATTGCGTACTAAGGACCCTTACAGTTAGAAATAGCTTTTGACATAGGGCTCTATCATTCACCTGGATGTATTTGTATGAACCTAATACTAATAGGAAAACAATATAGTTGCGAACTACTATTGGTGACACACAGGGTCACCCTATATACACCTATTTACCCACTTATTGGTGGTATCTGACTACCAGTCACGGCACAGAGGACATACATTTTTATGTAAGTCTCCATCCATGTGGAACCACGATCTATGCATACGTATAGTTATATTGGTCATTATCAATACATATCCAATATGCAGGTGTGTGACTAATTAACATCATATGTACCCATTAGCAGTGTTCGACAATTATATACATTTATTCGCCCGGGGCGGGTGGATTTAACACCCGGGCGAGTAAATATTGGCCCAAGCAGCACACATGTGTTTTTTAAATATCCCGCGCTCGCGCTGCTGCTTTTCCCGCGCTCGCGCTGGAGGAAAAAAAAATAAGCCGGAGGCGGGCTCATGTTGTTGGGGGAGATTACCCCGCCTCCGGCTCTCTGAGCAGTGGCCTCCCTCCTCAGCGCTTCCACTCCTCCCCCTTCCGGCAGCCAGCCGCTTCCATGCCTGTCTGCCTCAAGCCCCTGCAGGGCCATCTGTCAGCCCCCCCTCCCTCCCATCGGGCCATCTGTCGCCCCCCACTCCCTCCCATCGGGCCATCTGTCACCCCCCCTCCCACCCATCGGGCTATCCGCCCCCCCCTCCCATCGGGCCATCCGCCCCCCCTCCCATCGGGCCATCCGCCCCCCCCTCCCATCGGGCCATCCGCCCCCCCTCCCATCAGGCCATCCGCCCCCCCCTCCCATCAGGCCATCCGCCCCCCCCTCCCATCAGGCCATCCGCCCCCCCTCCCATCAGGCCATCCGCCCCCCCTCGTATCGGGCCATCCATCAGCCCTGCTCTTCTCCTGCTCTGATGGCCAGCTCAGATGTTAACAGGGGAAATCCCCTAACCGGAGCTACTCCCTGCTCTAAGCAGGGGAAATCCCCTAACCGGAGCTATGTCCTGCTCTACGCAGGGGAAATCCCTCACCGGGTGCTGCCCCCGCTGCCATGTGCGACCCCTCCTGCCGTGTGGGGGGCCCACTGCCGTGCAGGTGAGTGTTTGTGTGTGTGTGTGTGTGAGTGACAGACTGTGTGTGTGTGTGTGTGTTTGAGTGAGAGTGAGTGTCTGTGTGTCTGTGAGTGTGTCACCCCTCTCTCTCTCTCCCTCTCCCTGTGTCACCCTCCCTCTCCCTGTGTCACCCTCCCTCTCCCTGTGTCACCCTCCCTCTCCCTGTGTCACCCTCCCTCTCCCGGTGTCACCCTCTCCCTGTGTCACCCTCTCCCTCTCCTTGTGTCACCCTCTCCTTGTGTCACCCTCTCCTTGTCACCCTCTCCCTGTGTCACCCTCTCCCTGTGTCACCCTCTCCCTGTGTCACCCTCTCCCTGTGTCACCCTCTCCCTGTGTCACCCTCTCCCTGTGTCACCCTCTCCCTCTCCTTGTGTCACCCTCTCCCTGTGTCACCCTCTCCCTGTGTCACCCTCTCCCTGTGTCACCCTCTCCCTCTCCCTGTGTCACCCTCTCCATGTGTCACCCTCTCCCTGTGTCACCCTCCCTCTCCCTGTGTCACCCTCCCTCTCCCTGTGTCACCCACCGTCTCCCTGTGTAACCTACCCTCTCCCTGTGTCACCCTCCCTCTCCCTGTGTCACCCTCCCTCTCCCTGTTTCACCCTCCCTCTCCCTGTGTCACCCTCCCTCTCCCTGTGTCATCCTCCCTCTCCCTGTGTCACCCTCCTCTCCCTGTTTCACCCACCCTCTCCCTGTGTCACCCTCCCTCTCCCTGTGTCACCCTCCCTCTCCCTGTGTCACCCTCTCTCTCCCTGTGTCACCCTCCCTCTCCCTGTGTCACCCTCTCCCTCTCCCTGTGTCACCCTCTCCCTCTCCTTGTGTCACCCTCTCCCTCTCTCCATGTGTCACCCTCTCCCTGTGTTACCCTCTCCCTGTGTCACCCTGTCCCGCTCCCTGTCACCCTCCCTCTCCGTGTCATCCTCTCCCTGTGTGACCCACCCTCTCCGTCTCCCTGTGTCACCCTCTCCCTGTGTTGCCCTCTCCCTCTCTCTGTCACCCTCTCCCTCTCTCTGTCACCCTCTCCCTCTCTCTCTCTGTCTCCCTCTCTCTCTTTGTCTCCCTCTCTCTCTGTCTCCCTCTCCCTCCTCTGTCTCCCTCTCTCTGTCTCCATCTCCCTCTCTGTCGCACTCTCTTCTTCGCTCTCTCTGTCGCACTCTCTCTTTGTCTCTCATTCTCTCAGTGTGTGTCTCTCATTCTCTCTTTCTCTGTGTGTCTCTCTTTCTCTCTCTTTCTCTGTGTGTCTCTCTTTCTCTCTCTTTCTCTGTGTCTCTCTTTCTCTCTCTTTCTCTGTGTGTCTCTCTTTCTCTGTGTGTGTGTGTGTGGGTGTGCCGCTCTCTGTGTGTGTGTGTCTGTCTGTCTGTCTCTCTCTGTCTGTCTCTCTCTGTCTGTCTCTCTCTGTCTGTCTCTCTCTGTGAAGCGCCGACGTCAAGACACTGGTTAAGGGGTTCAGGAAACTAGTCATTCACATCTGGCTTTTATTTCTAGATCCGACATTGACACACACACACACACACGTCTAATTGTAGTATAATGTAATACAATAAATACATTTATGTCAAAAATGAATGTTGTTCTGACTAGGAATTTATTAAATGTATTTTATTTATATATTTTATTTTAAAGCTGGGTTGGGGGCGGGAAATGGGGCGGAGTTGGGGGCGGGACTAGGGGCGGAGTTGGGGGCGGGACTAGGTGGCGAGTAGATTTTTTGGTTGGGCGAGTAGATTTTTGGGTGATTTGTCGAACACTGCCCATTAGATGTTCATGAGCAGACATATACAGAGCATAGGACATCCCTGCAGTCTATGAGTTATGGTACCATAAATGCATCAATCATCATTCTCTCTCCCCCTTGTTTGAGACCTTACATAAGCACTCCCAATATATGGTGAATGGTAACGGAATAGGTATCTCCATACGAAACAGCCACTTTGAATCTATCTCCTCTTATACATTTACGGTTAATAAATAGGTATATTAATACCTCACCCAGGGTATTCTAGAAGAGGAGTCGATTCTTCCAAGGGTGTTATGTTGGAATTTATTATGTATCACCCCCGTATTTACCCCGTGATTTGTTAAACAACCTTATAGAAGGTATTGACACAATAATCACACTAGGGACTTCATTGGTTTTTAAATAATATTTTATTCAGTCATTTAATAAATTATATATGTTGTATGTGTTTGAGCACTAGAGGACCATGATCTAATTCACCTCAGGTCTGCGGTGCGCCTTAGTGGGGATCTTTGTGTGTACTCTTTTCACAGACATCCCTTTTGTCTTAGTGGGAGTTTTCAATTGAATATAGACAAGCTTTCAAAGTGAATTCAGCAGCAGCAATTTTGGCTGACATCGTGGGACGTCTCCTCTAATACTTGAATATATTGTCTGGGATTTGTTTATCTGTTGGGAGTCTTTCATAAATGTATATGGACTTTTCTTAGTGAAGCATCACTTGGGAGTTTTACTCCCACTCTCTCTATTTCATGGCCAGGGTTGCCACCCCTCCGGGTTTGACCCAGTGACTATGGGTTTTGGCTACGTATCTCTGGGCTATGGGTTTATCTTGTAAATCTCCAGGTGGCAGTGTGGGGCATCCTCCAGCATCCTCGGCTTCGTGACGGCATCTCCCCCTGCAACACCTGCCAATATGGCTGCGTGGTGTCAAATGGCGCCGTGTTGCCGTGTAAATGGGAATGCTAAGTGAAGTCACAGCGTCACGTGATGCCCGTTGCCATGAGAACGAGACGCTACAAGGCATCACGCTTTGCCATGACAATGTGACGTCTCGTTACGCCTCAGTGCCATAAGGCGTCCTGTTATCATGACAACTTGCCGCCGCGTGACGCCACATAGCATCCCGTTGTCATGGCAATGCAGCACCATTTGACGCCACACAGCCATATTGATGGGAGTTGCAGGGGGAGATGTTGGTAGGATTCCAGAGGATGCCGGGAGATGCCGCCGCTGAAGGTATGCACTGAATTTTACATTGTTATCTCCAGCTTAGCCTTCAGTAGAAAGTGGCTAGTTATGGCCCTTTGTGTGCTTTGCAGTAATGCACTGCTTAGTAAATGTACTCAATATGGCTCTCATTCACTTGAATGGGCCATACAGTGTCCTAATGCTCAGCACTGCTTATTACAGTAAATATGGCGCAAAGTGTGAAGTACTTGTAAATATAGGTTGCAGTATACATTTTAAAGTACCAGAAATGTGACTAGGATGAACAAAGTCAAAAGTAATGGCAAGTTGAGAATATATTAAATATTGACTGTGATATACAGTAAGGGTCTGTTTTTTGGTAAAAAGATTATTATAGCTGACTTAGGCGCAGATCAACAAAGGTCTGTTAACTCAGTGCTAATAACGAGATGTTATCAAAATCATTAATGGACATTATTTTATTATTTTCCATGAGACTAACACATATCGACAAAGCTAATTAAATGCAAAAACAGCGGCCATTGTATCTCATTAGCACTGGCTTATTGTGATGTTAAGTTTGCACTATAAAGGTGTGTTTGGGGGAGATTCTCTCTCATATTTCAGGGTATGGATGGCGTAACAGCTAATGAAATCTGTGTTAACAGTAATGGAGCTCTGAGAGGTGTTTCAAGAGAGAACACTTCTTGCAGTTTTCAGATGTCAATTACCCCTTCTAATATGATACTGCTGCGGCACAGTTTATTCGAGCATTTGCCCGTTCTGTGCCGCAGCAGTAGCCTGGCGCGCGCCCGAGTGTGACGGGCGCACGCCGAAGCAGCGGAAGAGCGCCCTCCGATCGGGGCGCTCTCCCTACCGCTGCCGGGTCCGCCGGGTCCCCCGGAACCCCCTGCCGCTGTCCCGCGATCGCGGGACACCAGGGCTCCCTCGGGGAGCCCCTGGACACGCGTGCAGGGGGCGCACGCTCCCGATGACGCGTGACCGCGCGCCGAGGGGCGGCCACTAGCAAGCCGGGAGATTTCCCGGCTTGCGGTACCGACCACACTTCAATAAAGTGTGTCGGTAGTGTATGTAATCTATGGACATAGTATTTGATGAAATGAAAGTGAAAACCAGGGGCCTGATTTAGAGTTGTGTGGAAAATGCAAAAATAACATTGGAGTAAAAATATTAGTGCGGCACCAACATAATTTCTGTGTTTACAATTTGATTTAAATTATAGTAGGCTTTACAGAGCCACCTTGTCTAGAATTATACGAATGTGGTCTGATATTAGCGCGATTGCTGATGCTCAGGTTGTAAAGTACATCTGTCAACTATAGGACTGCGCGTAACATTTCCATGTGTGTTATATGTACGTGTATTTGCTTTATCTGACACCATTATAAATATATTGATTTTGGACTCTCGATCAGCCTCAATAAGAGCTAAGTAATACGAGGTGTGAGACAGTACATTTGGGTTCCCTCATCATCAGGCATACCAAATAAACACACAAGCCCTATAAATTCTTTCCCTTCTTCTCCTCTCTAGGTCTATTGTCCTGTAATGTATTCGATGCCAGGTGACCAGGTGACATTCAGTCCTCGTCTACCGTGTCACAGCAGTGTAGAAAGTGGTCTCCACTAAACTAGCTGAAATCCATGACCCTGGAGTGCCAGACCCCATGACATGGTGGCATATATCATGGAGCACTGAAAGGGTTAATGGGTGTAGAACCCATGTAGAACCTATTTAAATAAATAGGGAATAGACACTCCATCTGTCCGGTTATCATTTTACCGACCCACACACTATAAGCCATTCGCATCTTTTTTTTGGTCAATTGTTTTTATTTTTATAAGTCGCAAACCTTCCATTTGTGCCCCTGCAATAGGTTAGCGCTACATCTCCATTGCTGTTAGCCAGCTCTTAATCAGCTCGTATATGTGCACCTTGGTGTATTTCAATGAGAAGGATGTGTCTAAATATGGAAACCTAAACTAATCAATGAATAAAGGATTAGATTGTGAAGTATAGAGTATATATACAGTATAGATCTAAATCCTTCATGCCGAGACAAAGTAATTTTGTAGCATTCGATCTTATGGACTACTTTTCTTTTTTGGTACTTCAAATGACTAAATCAGGGATAATTTATCTGGCATGCTCATTGTGAATTGAAATAAATTCTTGTAGTCAGATAATTGAAATAACAGATGGTTTCTCAGTAGAGCAAGCTGATTTATTCTTAAGTGCTTTCAGTATGACTACGGAATTGTTAGGGACAATTATATTTTGTTTATATGCGTACACTGGAGGAAATGTCCTTAAATTGGGAAGTACTGTACACAACACTTTAAATAGCATCTGTTTGAAAACAGAATAGGAGTTATATAAGAAATGCATTTGCTATGTTGGTTCCTCTTAGCTCAGGAATTACACATATGTTCAGTGTCTACATACACGCAGTAGCTATTAGGATTACTTCGAGCAGAGTGGGACATACTGTATGCATTATGAACAATGCTATTTACCCTCTGGCTCCCTGCATACTTAGGGGGCTATGCCCTAAGCAGCGCGTTTTTGCGTCCGATTGGAAAAAATTTGCTTGCTTGGCCGTTAAAATGTGAAGCCAAAGGCGCGATTCACTAACAAGTTCAGGGCATTTTGTTCTAGGCTGAGCAAAAATCTGCCTGATCGTGCGAGCTGCTTTCCCCCCTCCCCCTGCTATCACACTTAAACTTGTAAAGCGTGATAGCTGATAGAGAAAAAGTCACCTGCAAGAACTGCATGGAGACGCTGCGTCTCCATGCACGGCTCTTACAGGCAATTGGGAAGTATAAATATACATTTTAATAATAGTGTATATGAGCAGGGGGTCTCCTGAGCTGAACCGCATTGGTTTCAGCCTCGGGGACCTCCTACTTCCTGAGATAAATGCCCCGTTATGGGGTGCCGGTATCCCCTATACTTTTAAATCACCTGCGTCATGTGACCGGGGGATTTAAATCCTGCAGGGGAATACCAGCACCCTATAACGGGGCCTGTATCTCATGAAGTAGGGGGTCCCCGTGTCTGAAAACAATGCGGTTCAGCTCAGGAGACCCCCTGCTCATCTACACTAATATCAAAACACACATCACAATAAACAATAATTAATTACTGTAGCGGATAGCCGCTATGGTAATGAAGCTGCATTAATATAAGTTTTATTAATAGTGTGCGGGAGCAGGGGGTCTCCTGAGATGAACCGCATTGATTTCAGCTTCGCGGACCCCCTGCTTACCGAGTTACAGGCCCAGATATGGGGTGCCGGTATCTCCTCCATTATTTACATGTCACACGTCAAGCGACATGGACGCTATAAAAATGGCGGCGACACTGGCATCCGATGCCCCATGCCAGGGCCTGTAACACGGAAGCAGGGGGTCCCTGAGACAGAAATCAATGCGGTTCAGCTCAGGAGACCCCTGCTCCCACACACTATTTAAAAAAATACATTATAGCAGCTTCATTACCATAGCAGCTATTCGCTAAGGCAATGAAGGGTTAAGGCACAATAGCATGTTTATTGGGGACAATTGCCCCCAATAAACATTGCAATATACAACACACCCACCCCCTGTGCCCCCAACAACCCCTGTACCCCGCTAACATACAGTACAGAAAAGATCTTATTTTTTGTTGTTGTCTAAGTGCCATTAATCCTGTAATCTGCCTTTGAATATTTGTGACCCAAGTGGATTATTTTACACTTTTTGACATTGTATTGCAGTTGATCATTCCTCTGATCTACCTAAATCATGAATCCTTTTGTTGAACCCCTTTGAGTGTCAACCCTGTGGCAGATCTGTGTGTTATATGCATAAAAACATACTTTCGCTTCCAGACCATTAGTAATGTCACTAATAAAGATATTAAATAGCACCGGTCCCAATAAAGGTCCCTGAGATACTCCATTGTTCACTTTTCCCTCTCTGGAATTTACTCCATTTACAACAATTCTGTTACCTATCCTTCAGCCAATGTCTTATTCATTCAACCACCTTCAAATCTATTCCCGGACATTGCCAATTGTTTATTTGCTGTCTACTGTCCCGGCCAGCTTTATTCTAAAGCTGGCCAGGTTAAATGCTGGCCAACCGCGGGGCTTTTCTCCGTTTTGAACGGAGTTTCCCGCGCGGTGGCCGCTTAAATAGATAAGTGCTAATGGCGCTTATTATTGAAAGCGCCCGAGGCGCGGGAAAACCGGCCGAAGAAAGCCGCGCGCCGTCCGTGGCTATTTTTAACCCGCGGAGGCAGTCGCTTTAGCTTAAAGCTGGCCGGGACAGTAAGTGTAACAGTGTCAAAAGGCCTTACTAAGATCAAGGTTTACTAGATCTACTGCTCCACCCTGATGTATTACCTTAGTCACCCAGTCAAAAAAATCAGTGAGGTTTGTTTGACATGATCTCGCCCAGTAAATCCGTGCTGCTTCGGATCTTGTAAGTTGCTGGACTTTAGATATTAAACATTTATTTATTTCAGCACTACTGACATCAGGATCATGGTCTGTAGTTAACTGCCTCTTCCCTACTTCCACTTCTGTGAAGCAGGAATACGCTTGCTCTTGTACAGTAGTCTTGTATTACACCTGTTAGTGACTGATTCAATAGTTCTGTTAATAATAAGACCCTATTTGTTCACTTTTAGTTTTGAAAGTTCTAGTGTGACTTTCTTTGTAAATGGACTGGTGCCCCCTTTCTTTCCATTTGTGTTCCTGTTAACTAACTGTGTTCACTCCCCTTCACCTTCAACTGTGAAGACTGAGGAAAAATAATTATGAAGGTGATGTGCTGTATGTTTCTCTCCTTCAACATGACTTTCCTCTGCTGTCTTTAGTGTTACTATCCCACCTTAAAGACACATCTCACTATTTCACAATTAATACAGGCAGTGTTTCCTCATCCCAACATCACTTAAACAGCTTTTTTTCGTAGGCAATCCCTCATAATAATGTTTAGACTGTTATACCTAACCAAAGACAAATCCCTTGTATAATGTATAATAAATCTACCTATTTATAAGGTCGGTACCTTCTTTGTAGGATTTTTCCCCCTTAAAGTATTAAATCCTAAACTCTATTAAACATGTGTGTACAGCTTTGTTTTCTGGACATCTTCATTGTGTTTTAGACAAAACAAATAGAGGAAACCAGGTTTTAAAATCGCATTTTTTTGTTTACTTCATTGATAAATCACACTGCGACAGAAGAACAGAAAAGGCAATAAATCCCAACAATGGGGAAAAAATTAGAAAATAATATGTTGTAAGAACACAATGTTCTTTTGTTTCTGCAAGGAGGGAAGGCATGACCCCCCTACTAGTGGCACAAGCAATGTAGGAATAGAGTCCCTGGTGGCTCTACAATCAAGTACACATTCTTCTGGTCTCTTGTCTGTGATAATAAGGAGCTAAATCACAATATCTGCAGTAGCTTCCCAATCCCATATTTGTTGTTTCTATTATATATACAGTATATATATATATATATATATTTTTTTTACACTACTTTTTGTTGATCGTTCAATTGTTAGAGGATGAAATTCCATTTGAGTTATAATCTAAAGTAAGTGCACAGACTTTACTGCAGATCTTGAATATGAGTGATTGTCAGAATAACTACTGCTGAAGATAACTCTCAAGTGAACTGATTGGTACTTCTAATAAATTGCACATTTCATAGAGCAAGGTTTCTCTCAGGGAAGAAATGCTGAGTTTACGGCATTATTTCAGATGACAAAGCTCCTGGCAGAGATAAACTGTGTCATATGCAGCTTGTTTCCTATCTGATTGCTTTATTCTGCATGATGATTTACAATAAAGTACATACAGTATTTGACGTTTTCCATTTTATTATTATTGGAAATGTATACTTTTGTTATTGTTTGCTTTTATTGTAACATTAGTCAGCATCTTAAGTGGGCGTTCCGACTCATCTTACACATTTTGTTTTACTGAATGGAAATTGGAAAACGATTACATTTTATTATTTCGAGAACGCAGATGTTCCATTTTATTATGTCCTCACATATCCTACTGTTACAAAGTTTATTTTAGGTCATCTGCAATCTTTGTCTTTTTTTCCTGCATAAGGAGATGGGGCATAGTGATTTCTCAGACAAAAATTAGACTGTAAGCAGTTTGGTGCAAGTACACATTCTGGCCCATATTTACAAAGCATTGCTATCCATAAGACACTTTATAGTATGTTGAGGGCCACCTGGGAGTATGGTGGGGTGTATGGATGCAGGGCCTCTTGTCGCCGCTTGAGACAATTTCTCCTCCTGCTACCACGTGATGACATGTAACATGACGTGCAGGGTATGTTGCCTGCCCTCGAGTCATCTGATGATGTTATTTGACATAACATCGTCATATGGTAGCAGCAGTAGACGCAGGCACTTACAGAGGTTTCACGCTCTCCCCCGGCCCAAATCCAATAATCACAGTTTAAATGTTGTGGTGGTTAATTTAACCACCACAACATTTAAACTGTGCTTACGGATGTTGGGTTGGGTAAGAGCGCATGGCCTCAGTAAGCGCTGGCCAGGTATATTCGCACCGATGACACTGCCCTCAACCTGGCCTGAGTACAGTATATCACTGAAAGACGCATTACAACCCAATTGATTTGAATTGACTGTATTAGGGTTGGGCAATATACTGCTTCATAGCAATAGCACTGTAATAAAAAGTGACGTTAAGTCGATATGTGAGATTTATTACTGCGGTATCACTTAGTGCCGGCTTGTGAGGTCACAGGTGCAGCTTTGAAAGTGCCGCGCGTGTGCAGTCTCTCATGGAGCTGTCAGACACACTGCTCTCCATTCCCTTCTCCCTCTCTTCAGCTGCGGTTCTCATTGCAGAGAGGGAGGAGGAGCGTCGGGCAACTCCATGTGAGACAGCAAGAGAAACAGTTTGCAGCAAGAACCAAAAGGTCATAACTCCTCTCTTCACTAATTTCCTTCTCCTAGCACTCTTAACCTCTAGGCCAACTCATCCCTTCCTCCTCCTCTTGTTACACAGTCCCTTCCATTTCACCCCCCTCCGGGGACTCTTAAACCCTCTTTCACACTTGAGACTCTTAAACCCTTCCTCCCCCTCCTTCCCGGGACTCAATCCCTCTGCCCCCTCTAGGACTCTTAACCCTCCCACCCATCAACTTAATTTCCTTAACCCCTGGGACTCTTAACCCACTCCTCCTCCTTTCTCCCTGGGACTCATCCCCTCCTTCTCCCATGGGACTCTTAACCTCCCCCTGGCACCCTTAACACTCCTGAGATTCTTAACCCGCTCTTCCTAACCTCTACTCTTAACTCCTCTGTCCCTTACCTCTTAACTACTTTCTCCTCCCACCTCTTAGCTTTTTCACGACCAGAGAGGAAGCAGGGCATTGCAGAAAAATTTGATGCAAATCCATCTTGAAATAAAATTGGCAATCCCTTAATTTACAAACCCTTTCCAGCTCTACCCTAAAATCCTCCACTTTCATCCAACCCTCACCCCATCCCTCTCACTCTTAGATACTCCCTTCACTTAAAAACACATTTAATTTATAAAATCTAAAAAATATATTAAACAGATTTTTCGATGATTCTTAAGAAAATGTATTTCTTTTAATATCAAAGGATTGCATAGTCAATATGGCCTTTGTGTCCCATTCAAATTAATGGTATCTATAAGGTGTCTTCCGATGCCGGAATGTGTTTAATGGTATAGTACCACTTAGTATGTATTTGCCCCTGTGTTATTCATGTTTAATATCACATATAATAACAGTATGTAATAAGGATCATTGCTATAATTGCAAACTGCTTCAGTGAATTGCATATACTTCCAGCACAAAAGAGGGTAATGGTATATAAAGTAAAGTACAACAAATTAGTTGAGCAGAACCAAAATAAGAAAAACATATTTTAGTCAAATCACATGTCACTTTGCACATGGTCATTCTTTATAGAGTATCATTTGTACCAGTACAAAAAGTACGGTGTTACAGACAGCACTCCAAGATAAAGTTTAAAGAAATAATGTCTAGTCCATGGGAATGGCATGAGGGACCATTAACCCTCCCAAAACTATAAAGCAACAGAGGTAATGTTCCCAGCACTCAATGTGAATAAAACGAGAAAAATAAACTGGAATATGCCAAAATATATCAATTTTATTGAAATAGAAATACACAATATAGGATATACAATTAGAAAATGCTACCACTGTACTAGGGAAAATCTATGTATACACAAGTCAAAAACTGGTGTGATGGGAGAGGAGGGAGGTAGAGGAGAGAAGGGAAAAACAAGGAAAAAAAAGGGAAAACACAATGGGAATAAGGTGGTGACAATAAACTGCCTAATGGCAAAAGGAGTAGATGTGATGAAGCAAAAGGGGGGCAACGTTTCGGGGCAGGATGCCCCTTCCTCAGCCCCGTTCCCACAGATCCTTAAAAAAGGAACCTGTGGTACTTCCCTTCATGCCATACCACAAAATATCTCCCTCCTACCTGTACTGAAATCATGTACACAACTGAACAACATAAAGTTGTGCTTCCATAGACAGGGAAATCTAAAAAGAGAAACACTAATTGGAAATGTCAATGTGTCCACATAAGCTTACACTGCTACTGCCAGTTATCCAATAAATACCTGTTAAATGCTAACCGGGAAGCCCTGGTATAATAATATAAACAGTTTCAGGTAAGTCACACTATTGTGATCATGCAGAACCAGTCTAGTACACATGAGTTATAATCTGAAGCAAAAACATTAAGGCAATACTACTTTACATCTTACTAACCCTAAGGGAAATCCCAATTTCTATGGAGAAAGTCAGCAATATAGCAAACACAAAGATCAGCAGTAACAAGGTTACACAAGAGTAGTATATCAGCCCATACGTGTCACCAGTCTCTGGATCAGCTTGTAGTGTCTGACAGCAAAACTGCTGCTTTATCAATCCTTTCAGATTAGTGCGCCAGGTGTGGAGGGCGGGGGCATCCAAATCCGATTGTCGTCATTCTTTGATCCACTCTGCTGTGCCGAGTGCCGCCCCCCTGCTCTGATTAACATTCCCAGGCACAGGTGAATAAACTCCCTCCTGTATCAGACGTTGGCAAAAGGCGTCGCCCCAAGGGGATGTTCCTTCCGTGATTTGCGGCGTGTGGGAGTTCCTACTGCAGCCTGTTTAAAGCAAAGACGCTACCGGTTATTATGGTAACCTGCGTCATAGATCAATAACACCATACTTTCTGAGTAGCCTCACCAGAGCATAGAGGAGAGAGAGAAGCACAGTCAGTGATAAACAGCTTATTATTGGAGACAGTACATAGTCAATAAAGACATGTAATAATTAATTTTTATTGTTATCACTCTTAGTCTACCTGAATAGAAAATCAATCGTAAGATGTTTAAACACCTTACAGTATGTTTAAAGAGGCAGGAATGGGCTATAAGTATGCCAAAAGCAATGCCCCTGCAATGGATGTTATATCTCATAAGTGTCATATATAGAGATCCACTGGGTAATATAAAAAAAAAGTAGACAATGATAAAGAGGGCAAAATAAACAACCACACAACAGTCTATGTGAACTAATAATTTCTTACTAAATTGAAAGCGAATTATCCTAGAATAAGGTAGAGGTGAGTAAAAACCACTAAAGCCAAGGAAAGATCATGTGAGTCGTATATGGATAGGCAGCATTGGAGGGACCTCGGGGGCACCCTTCAATGGTAATGGGTTGTGTTGGACCGGGTCCTGCTTTAAAAAAAAAAAACGGGCAATGGGTACCCGGCCAAAATCAAATGATCTTCCCGGCCGGGTACCGGTTGGCACTTATCTGGGGGTGGAGGAAGATGGCAGCAACATCTAGGCAGGTCAGCAGAGGTCCTGTGGCGGTGGCAGCATTAGCAGTGTGTGTTCAGCTCACGCGGGAGCTGCAGGACTCCATAGCAGTATGAGCTGGGGAACCATGTGACCGGAGCAGGAGCAGAAGCGTTCCTATTGGACAGCCTGCTGATGCTGTCACCGCCACAGGGCCTCTACTGACCTGCCTAGATGTCACCGTGGGCTTCCTCACGGGTCTTCCTCGCCTTCCGTCGCTGACAGCAGGTAAGTAATGATGTATTTTTCAGCTACCCTGACATTACCCGGCACCGGGTATTACCCGGCGCCGGGCCCACTTCTCAGTTGCCGGGTCCGGGTAATTTCCGGGTAGCTGAAAATCCGCCAGGTACCGGGTAATTCCGGGTACTCGGTACATCACTAGTAATGGGCAATGGTCTAGCCTCCATATCGTGCGGTCTGCTGAGGAGATGGAACAGCATGTTAGTTCCAAGACATGTACAATTGTCAGAGACCACACAAGGATAAACTCAGAGGCGCCTGTCATCGCTATATACTGTACTGACTCAAAAGATACAACTTAAATCTAATTCCTTGTTCATGCCCCCTGGGGCTAACGTTCCCAGTGTCCTGATACATTTGGACTCTTTCTCTAATAGCTGGCGTGTAAGTTACCCCTTCGTTTATGCTTCTCCACACAATCATAACCTGATATCTTAGTTGGGTGACATTGTGCCCAGAGTGTATGAAATGATGCACCACAGGGCATCCTAATCCCCTCTTCGGATTGCAGCTTTATGCTGTCGAATCCTATCCTTGATGCATTGTGTGGTTTCACCCACATACCCTGATCCACAAGGACATTTATTCAGATAGATCACGTTTCAGGAATTACATGTGTGGCCAGGTTCCCCATGGGTCCCCCTTCTTTTACTTACCTCACGACTCGGCCGCACTTGGCAGCAGAAGCAGGGGCAGGTGCCGGCGGTGTGTGGGGGGAGAGCAGTGGCAGGCGGGCTGGCAATCTGGTCGCTGGAGATCCAGTGAGGGCACTGCCATTTTTGTTATGCGTGCGAATGCGCAGGAGCATTAATGGAATGGTGGCAATTAAATAAAGTACTCTGCAGGGGAACTACCACCCCAAGCAGCCCCAGGGTCTGCAGTCATATGCCACAGAACAGCTAATAGGGCTGCGAGGATCTCCTGCTCTGCAGTAGATACATTTGGTGCGCTGAGGAGACAACGCCAGTCGGAGCTGGGACACGGAAGGGTGAGAGTGTAGGTGCAGGGTGTCAGTAGGCCACTGCACTAGGCCAGAGACCCCCTTATAGACCCCAGCTAGGCCACGAATCTCCTGTAAGTTTGTGGCTGCTACAGGGACAGGCCCTTCGACAGGGACACTGCCCCTTTATCTGATTAGTGTCAGGGACACAGCAAAGGATGCCACGCAGCAGATGCGACCTGTGGTCTGGGAACAGACCACCAATGCATAAAGAGACTATGAGGTGGGACCCTCCACCTGGATACCACCCCACATGGAGGTGGACTCATCGCTGATGGCGATGGTGTGGGACTGGACGGCCCCTTGTTTTCCATTGGCGCTACCGGGTGTTGGAGCACCCGGCACATGTACCCTATCTACAAGTGCAAAAACTCTAACACTGATTGTGGGCAGCGCTGTCACAAATACATTGGGTGGGTTGGCTTATGTGGACACTGGGAGGTTGAGTGCCTAGGGCACCTCAGAACTTTGGGGAAAACCCCACCAGGGTGTGGACAGGATGTTGGACAGAGGGCACGATGTGAGGGTATTATATTGTATTATACTGTGTATTGTTATTGCATGTTCAGTAAACCTGTTATCATGTACACTGTGTGCATTGGGTCCTGTGGAGGGGTTATCTAGCCCTGTCAGGATCCCTCACAGGTGGAGGCGCTGTCACCAGATGATCCAGGTACACCCCAGGCTCCCAGTAGCAGAGGTTCAGGCCTCCTGTGAGCCACATGTAAAGCACAACACACACTTGGTAGCCGCCACATCTCCCATAGGGTGGGGGAAACAGCGCTACACATGAAGAATTTTTTAATGAAAAACTTCTTCCCTGTGTGTGGGTGATAAAAAAGGTTGCCCTCCTGCATATTGCAGCAATGACTGCAGCTGCAACACCTGAAACAGCCCATCTTTGGGGGCCCCATAAATTTTTGAATTCTAGTTTTACCTCCAATGTCTGCCCTGATTAAGCGGTCTCTAAGGTTCTGTCCTCTCTTACATGAAAATAAAGGTTTAGCACTAAGTAATGGTGTGAGATTGTCAACAGACTGAAGCACATGCCAGTGCTGTAGAATAATCTTTTTAAGTCTCCACTAATCCCGGAAAGACTAGACAGTATGCAGCATAAATTCTCAGAGAGTGGATACCCTGATCCACTGCTATCCATACAAAGAAAGAAAGCAGAAGCACACACGAAAGACAGTCTACAAGGAAGAGGCCCCCCTCAGGAGAGAGTATCCCATGATTTTTCTGTTCCCTTTATTTCAACATATGGGACATGGATAGGGAGACTTAAAAAGATTATTTGGACAATGGGAACGTTAACCCCAGGGGGCATGAACAAGGAATTGGATTTAAGTTGTTTCTTTTGAGTCAGTATACAGCGATAACAGGCGTCTCTGAGGTTATCCCTGTGTGGTCTCTGACAATTTTATGTGTCTTGGAACTAACATGCTGTTCCATCTCCTCCGCAGACCGCACAATACGGAGGCTAGACCATTGCCCATTACAACTGAAGGGTGCTCCCGAGGTCCTTCCAATGCTGCCTATTCATTTATGACTCACATATGATCCTTCTATGGCTTTAGTGGTTTTTACTCACCTCTACCTTATTCTAGGATAATTTGCTTTCAATTCAGTAAGAAATTATTAGTTTACATAAACTGTTGTGTGGTTGTTTATTTTGCCCTCTTGATCATTGCCTACTAATTTTTATATTACCCAGTGGATCTCTATATATGACACTTATGAGCTATAACATCCATTACAGGGGCATTGCTTTTGGCATACTTATAGCCCATTCCTGCCTCTTTAAATATACTGCAAAGTGTTTATACAACTTACAATTGATTTTTTATTCAGGTAGACTAAGAGTGATAACAATAAGAATTAATTATTAAATGTCTTTATTGACTATATACTGTCTCCAATAATAAGCTGTTTATCACTAACTGTGTTTCTCTCTCTCCTCTATGCTCTGGTGAGGCTACTCAGAAAGTATGGTGTTATTGATCTATGACGCAGGTTACCATAATAACCGGTAGCGTCTTTGCTTTAAACAGGCTGCAGTAGGAACTCCCACACGCCGCAAATCACGGAAGGAACATCCCCTTGGGGCGACGCCTTTTGCCGATGTCTGATACAGGAGGGAGTTGATTCAGCTGTGCCTGGGAGTGTTAATCAGAGCAGGGGGGCAGCAACTGTAGCACTCAGCGGATCAGAGTGGATCTACCAATGACGACACTCGGATTTGGATGCCCCCGCCCTTCACACCTGGTGCACAAATCTGAAAGGACTGATAAAGCAGCAGTTTTGCTGTCAGACACTACAAACTGATCCAGAGACTGGTGACATGTATGAGCTGATATACAGTACTACTCTTGTGTAACCTTGTTACTGCTCATTTTTTTGTTTGCAATATTGCTGACTTTCTCCATAGTAATTGGGATTTCCCTTAGGGTTAACCAGATGTAAAGTAGTATTGCCTTAATGTTTTTGCTCCAGATTATAACTCATGTGTACTAGACTGGTTCTGTATGATTACAACAGTGTGACTTACCTGAGACTGTACTGTATGTAGCCCTGCTTCCTATAGAACGCAGGCCACTAACATATGCTGTATCACCTATAGGCTCACAGGGCCTAAGTCTCTGCCACGGGGAGCCTGGGGTACTCGCACAATACTTATACGGGGTGCAGCGCCTCCACCTGTGTCAGCTTCCGCCAGAGGGGAAGTGGGTCTTCGCAGGACGTATATACTTCAAACACAACCACTAGCAGGATACCTTAACCAATTGACTTTACTTTAATGCAATATCGTACACATACACAAATAGTGATCCTCCCTAGAGGAGATACTCTAAGCAGCGTCACGGCGGACGCCAACCCTCCCGTGTCCATCCACCGGGTGATCCCACCCCACGTCCAATCCCCTTGGGATAAGTCCTCCCACCCTCAAGTGAGTCAGATCTCTATAAGTGTGAGTGGGACTGCACAGCCACTGTGTCCCGAATGAAATGAGGGTACCGTTGGTGCACTTGTAGAATTACCTGCCGGGTACTCCGGTACCCGGTACTGCTACAATCTTCGCAAAGGATCCGCGAAGCATAGAAGTTGTCCTCCCACCTACATAGAGGTCCGGGGCGATCCCACCCGGACACGTGGTGGCTTACTGGCGGGGTCTGAGCCCAGACCTCCCACCAAATAGAACAGTCCTGCTATCAATCGTGCGGCACTACGGGAATCCGGAACCTCACTATGGCAAGTCCCTAGCTCCGCTTGTCTCTACTGGGGCTCGGGGCCTAACTGGGCCTGGGGCAGATGGCCTACGCCGGGGCAGTTGGCCTCCCCTATACCGAAGCTTCGTCTCCTCTCCTCTCCAGCCAGATCACCCTCCCCCAACAACGAGGGCGATAAGGGGACACCGGCTACATCCTCCCCCCTGTGGATTCCAACATCCCCGCTTGGACAACGCTAAACAGACACACATTATATAATGAAAAATGTCTAATACACGGTCTTCTCTAAATCAGCTTGTACATCTCGCTAAACATCACAATAACTGATTGCACTCGATTGCGAGCCCACTGCTGAGCCTCATAGTGGGGTGCCCCAAGCTGATCGTAGGCCATCCTCATTGGAGGTTGCCCATTTCTCTGACTCCTTCTTAACAGCTGTTCGGTCACTCCCGTGGGAGAGTGACTATCTGCATCTGGTACGTTGAGTTCTTCCCTTGAGGGGCTTGTGTTCACGGCTTGGTCCTGGCTTGGTACGAAGCATGGGCTCCGTGGGTCTAACACTGAATTTTCCGGAGCCACCTCCTGGGGTGATCGCTCCCTGAGCCCTTTACCCGAAGTTCCACCGGGAGATGCTCTCTGTTGAGGGCCCCTTTGAGAGGTTCCCTCTTGTGGCTCTTCCAGAACATCAGAGTGCCCTGATTCTTCTTCTGATGATATTTCTCCATCCAAGGGGGATGCCGGCCACTCCAAATCTCCTTCCTCGACTTGGGGAATAGGGAGCAGATGATTACGATGCCAGGTTTTCACCCGGCCCTCCGAGTCTTTGATGCGGTAGACCGGAAGACCGGGCATTTGAGAGGCTACCTCATACACCCCCTCCCGCCATCGGTCGGCCAATTTATGTTTCCCTGGTACTCCCAGGTTTCGGTGAAGTACTGCATCGCCAGGTTTAATGTCTCTGTGTTTCACCTTATGATCATACCGCCTTTTATTTACGGCATTTTGTTTTTCAGCGGATTTTTCGGCTTGTACATAGGCCCGCTGCAGGCTCTCTTGCAATCTCTGTACATAGCGAAAGTGGGTAGTATTATGTACTCCATCCATGGAGACTCTCAACTGTATGTCCAATGGCAATCTAGCTTCACGGCCAAACATGAGGAAATATGGCGAGAACTCGGTAGAGTCGTGTCGTGTACAATTGTAAGCGTGGACTAGGGTTTCTACATGGCGACTCCACTTAGTCTTTTCCACTCCTGTTAACGTGCCCAACATGTCTAGTAGAGTGCGGTTGAACCGTTCCGGCAATGCATCCCCTTCAGGGTGGTAGGGCGTGGTACGGGAATTTTTGATATGTAAGAGGTTCAGCAGTTCTTTTATCAATTTGCTTTCGAAGTCCCGTCCTTGATCGGAGTGGAGGCGTTGAGGAAGCCCATAATGCATAAAATACTTCTCCCAGAGTACCTTAGCCACCGTAATTGCTTTTTGATCTTTGGTCAGGAAGGCCTGAGCGTAGCGAGTGTAATGATCGGTAATGACCAGCACATTTCCTATGCCATGGCTATCAGGTTCGATGCACAGGAAGTCCATACAGACTAAGTCCATAGGTCCCGTACTTTTTAGGTGGCCCATTGGGGCAGCTCTAGTGGGCAAAGTCTTGCACTGAATGCACCGCACACACCGACGACAGTGATGCTCTACGGCTTCTCTCATTTTGGGCCCGAAAAACCTATCTCTCACGAGTCCGAAAGTCTTATCCACCCCCAAATGACCATGTTCGTCATGGAGAGCTTTCAATACTAGGTACTGCAGTCATTTTGGCAACACTAATTGCCGTCGATTCGGGTGATTATGATATTCTACAATGCGGTATAACAAATTTTCTTGTATTTCGAATTTGTCCGCTTCCCACATCAGTATACCTCCTACATCCCCCGGAGTCTGTCGAAGTAGGGCCCGGTGATTTTGTCGAATAGCATAACGAATGGCCCCTGCGACCGGGTCTTGTTCTTGGTATCGTACCATATCTTTCCAGGCGATAATCTTGTAGGGTGTAACATGCATTCCACTAGGGTCGTGATAGGCTTCGGGTATAGCGTTGGAGGCACACACTAGGGAGTCGGCCACTCGTAATTCCGAAAACGCTACTTGATCATTAAGATGGCTGCGGTGCCACATAGGGCCCTTATTCCGGGTCCCGGGATTTCTTCCCACTGATCTTCGTCGGGGGTAGTGGCCAACCTGGGTCGCCTGGACAGGGCGTACGCTCCAATGTTCAAGGGGCCAGGCTTGTATTTCAAGGTGAAATTGTAATTAAAGAGAGCCGCCAGCCAGCGATGGCCGGCCGCATCGAGTTTAGCGGAAGTCATGATATAGGTGAAAGGATTATTATCTGTCCGCACCTCGAACGACACCCCGTACAGGTAGTCCCGAAGTTTGTCTACAATGGCCCACTTGAGGGCCAAGAACTCGAGTTTGTGCACTGGGTAATTCTGCTCGCTGTCAGTAAGACTGCGGCTGATATACGCAACAGGTCGCAATCCCTCGGGATATTTTTGATGTAACACGGCCCCTAGGCCACTCAGGCTAGCATCCACATGTATGGCTGTTCGGGATTTGCGTAGGCCAGTACTGGAGCCGCCGTCAGGCTCTGTTTCAGGTCTTTAAAAGCTTGTTCACACTTGGGTGTCCATTTGTCCCCGAAGGGCTGTCAGGCAGGGTTGGCCTTCTGGCCCGCGTCTACCGGATATATTTTGAGTAGGCCGTTGAGGGCTTTGGCCCGGCGGGAGTACCCTTTCACAAATCTGCGATAGTAGCCACAGAACCCCAAGAACGACCGCAACTCTCCTACATTGTCAGGGCGGGGCCAGTTGATAACAGCTTCTATTTTGGCGGGGTCCGTGGCAATTCCCTTCCCAGACACTATGTGCCCTACATACGTCACGGAGGTCCGGCAGAACCGGCATTTATCCAAGGAAAGTTTGAGCCCTTCCCGGGCTAATCTATCCAGCACCTTCAAGAGTCGAGCCTCATGCTCTTCCAGGTTTTTCCCGAAGACTATGATGTCATCTAAATACACAAGGCATTCTCGGGGGTTTAAGTCCACTAGAGTCTTCTCCATTAGCCGCTGGAAGGTGGCCGGCGCCCCACATATGCCTTGGGGCATTCAGGTGAATTGATAGAACCCTAGGGGACAGACGAACGCTGTCTTCTCTTGATCCTTGGGGCTTATGGGGACTTGGTAGTACCCCGACCGAAGGTCCAATACACTGAACCACTGGCTCCCGTGTAATGTATCTAAGATTTCTTCTATGCGAGGAAGATTATACTGGTCCGGTACCGTTTGATTGTTCAGCGTCCGATAATCCACACATAATCTCACTGTCCCATTCTTCTTTCGTACAACCACTATAGGGGAGGCGTAAGGGCTTCGTGACTCCATGACAATTCCAGCTTCTTCCATTTCGTGGATAGCAGCTCGTACATCCTCTACGTCCCTGGGAGCGAGCCGACGGGAACGCTCCCGAAAGGGCTTTTCATCAGTCATCCGAATGGTGTGTTGGGCATTGTGACTACACCCCACATCCATCTCGCTGATAGAGAACACTGATCATCTTTTTTCCAGCTGTACTCTCAATCGCTCCTTCCAGGCTTCCGGCAGTTTGGATGAGCCAAAGTCAAAGTCTAATGGCGCCCCGGGATCTTCCACTCTGGTCGTTTACCTGCACGGCGTCGTCCACTGAGCTGACAGGATAAATTCTCCCTATTCGTTGACCCACATCGATGGCCAGGGGGAAAGGCGACAGATTCTGTACCATTACAAAAATTCGATGGGGAATGGCAGCGGGCCAACTTCGAAATTCCGGTACAAGTCGATATCCCCGGCGGACATCCTCTTCGGGGGTGCTTTCTAAAGAGAACTGCTGCTCTTCGTCTAATCATTCAGCTTAGGCACACCAGGCTGGGATCCTCTACGTCTCCCCTGGAAAAAGTTGGGTCAACCCTCCCCTCCCGCAGAACAACAGTCCGTAATCTTCCGAGGGGGATTTGGGAGGAGCTGGATTGCCTTGAACCAGCTGTAACTGTAGGCTGGACATGGGTAGCTCGTTAGCTTCGTGTAAGTAGGCCTGGATGACGGCCTGCAAAATATCAGCATTCGTACCGAGGATGATTGGGTACTTGGGCGTATCTTTGGGTTCCGGACACACCAAGGCGTCCACCTTCATGGGGTGAGATTTCCCCGTGTTGAGCTCTTGTATCTCCAGGTCCACGGTCACAAGGCCGTCGATGGGGTAGTCGTCATTACTCAGGCCGCGCACTTTGATATGTTCGGCTGGTCTCAGGGGCCGTTTTTGGAGATGGCGATCATAAAACCCCCGGTATATAATGGTGACTTGGGACCCTGTGTCGAGTAGAGCGGAGGAGTAGATTCCGTCCACTAGCACCCGAATCAACGCTACCGGCCCCACGCGGTTACCCTCCTCTGCCGGTTCTTCTCCACCTTGAGGGGTCCCGGGCGCATCGGCATCAGCCGCATACACCCCGCAAACCATGGCCTGTGGTGTGAACTTCTTGGGAGACGGGCTCCGTTGCCGGGATTCGCCCATCCGACAGTCATAAGATATGTGTCCTTTCTTTCCACATTTTTAGCAGGACATATCCCTGGAGGTAGCGCGGTGGTCGTACGGAGGCGAGGTCCGTCCCGCGTATTTCGGCCTTTCGGAGCCGGGTTTGTCCGGTGGTTCCTCCTTCTTCTCAGCACTCCCTTTTGGTTTAGTGCTGCTGCTGGTCTTAGCCTTCTGAGGGGAGTGCAACATCAGATGCGTCTCGTGCTCTTTGACCTGCTGCAGGAGTTGGATAAAAACGAGGGGGGGGACTCCGTGTGAGATGGTCACAAATCATGCTGGCTATAGGGTGAGTAGTACTGGACCCTCGTAGGTATTGTTTACGGAGATATTCATTCATCTGAGAGGGCGTCACATATTTATGATGCAGCAAAGGTCCTAGAGAGATTTGTACTCGGTGTATATATGCAGACAGATCTTCCCCCTCCTTTTGATTTATGGCATAGTACTTGGCCCACAGGGCGCCATCATCCTCTTTTGCGCTATAGGCTTCCACTAGGAACTCGATCCTCATACGAGAGGTTAGTTCGGGGTATTGTTCCCCATGAAAACTGATCAAGGTGGACGCTGGGGGTCGCAAGCACTCCATGAGTCTTTGCCGTTTCACCACGTCGGTGCAAGACCACTCTTCCATTACTCCCCTAGTGTGTTCTATCCATGTCTCTATCCCATCCTCCCCCGTGGGCACAGGTAGCGTCCCCGAGAAGGCCTTTAACTTCCGGTAGCTTTGGGCATGGGTGGCTAAAGTAAGAGCCTCTACTAGCGGCGGTAAGCTGGTGGGGGTGGTTAACTGGTCTATCTTGTCATTGAGTTTCTGCAGCATATCACTACGCACCCCTGCTTCGGCTGATGCGTTCGACCCAGGATAGCTGGATTCTGACCGGCAACTAGCTGCCTCGCTCTCGGGGTAGTGAGCAAAGGGGAGGTTGGGGTCGTCCTCATCTAGCTCCCCTACAGGGGGTCCCGAGGGGGTAGACAAACGGGCTACCGCCAGGCGGGGCATCGGGCAGCGGTAGATATTGGGGAACGGCGGGTTCGAGTACTACCAGGTCTCGCCGGCAGTCCACAAGCAAGGTGTTCCATTTAGAATCTTGGTCTATGAGTACATCTACCAGACGGGCTTTGGCAAAACCCGGGAGTTGTCGTAAGGCCGTTTGCAAAGTCTCTAGGGGTAAGGCCATGGGGACTCTGGTCACAGCTACAGCACGACGGGCAGGCGTGTGCATTTGGTGCGCCCAGTCGCGTATTTCCTGCCGGGTAGGAAGGGCCATGGCGGCAATAATTTCGTCTCGAAGGGGCACCCCAGGTCTAAGCTCTCAGCAGCACTTCCAAATGTAGCCCTGCTTCCTATAGAACGCAGGCCACTAACATATGCTGTATAACCTGTAGGCTTACAGGGCCTAAGTCTCTGCCACGGAGAGCCTGGGGTACTCGCAAAATACTTATACGGAGTGCAGCGCCTCCACCTGTGACAGCTTCCGCCAGAGGGGAAGTGGGTCTTCGCAGGACGTATGTACTTCAAACACAACCACACAGCAGGATACCTTAACCAATTGACTTTACTTGCATGCAATATCGTACACATACACATATAGCGATCCTCCCTAGAGGAGATACTCTAAGTAGCGTCACGGCAGACGCCAACCCTCCCGTGTCCCTCAACCGGGTGATCCCACCCCGCGTCCAATCCCCTTGGGATAATTCCTCCCACCCTCAAGTGAGTCAGATCTCTATAAGTGTGAGTGGGACTGCACAGCCACTGTGTCCCGAATGAAATGAGGGTACCGTTGGTGCACTTGTAGAATTACCTGCCTGGTACTCCGGTACCCGGTACTGCTACAATCTTCGCAAAGGATCCACGAAGCGTAGAAGAGGTTCCTCCCACCTACGTGGAGGTTCGGGGCGATCCCACCCGGACACATAGTGGCTTACTGGCGGGGTCTGAGCCCAGACCTCCCACCAAATAGAACAGTCCTGCTATCAATCGTGCAGCACTACGGGAATCTGGAACCTTACTATGGCAAGTCCCTAGCTCCACTTGTCTCTACTGGGGCTCAGGGCCTAACTGGGCCTGGGGCAGACGGCCTACGCCGGGGCAGTTGGCCTCCCCTATACCGTAGCTCCGTCTCCTCTCCAGCCAGATCTGACACAACATGCGCGCAAACCCCCTCCTTTTCCTCTACAACTGGCTCTCTTCCTCCAATTAGCACTCTCCTCCTTCGCGGGCTTATGGCACGCACTCCTGCGCATGCGCAACCTCTGTCTAGGTTAGGACTATACGGGTGCCAACCAAACCATGGCGTCTTGCATGACGCGGAGCCTCTGTATCGGAGTACTCTCTACTGCAGCGCACCATCCCCCCAATAACGAGGGTGAGAAGGGGACCCCGGCTACATGTATATAGTATTATACCAGGGTTTCTCGGTTAGCATTTAACAGGTATTGATTGGATTATTGGCAGTAGCAGTGTAAGCCTTATGTGGACACATTGACATTTACAATTAGTGTTCCTCTTTTTAGATTTCCCTGTCTATGGAAGCACAACTTAATGTTGTTCAGTTGTGTACATGATTTCAGTACAGAGGGGAGGGAGATATTTTGTGGTATGGCATGAAGGGAAGTACAACAGGTTCCTTTTTTAAGGATCTGTGGAAAGGGTGATCCTGCCCCGAAACGTTGCCCCCCTTTTGCTTAATCACATCTACTCCATCTTTTCCCCTTGTTTTTCCCTTCTCTGAGTGTACTCAAAAGAAAATTCACTTACATGCACACCACTGAAAATTAAAATGTAACTTTTAATGTTATTACTGAAAACATATATTACCGATTGAATGTGCAACAGTAATTAAAAAATGTGTTAAACAGAATACCTATATCCCCTACTAAATGAATAAACACTCAGACACAGTATACTACTTGTCAAGAGGTAGGGAATATATGGTTGAGATCAGCGCTTGATGGAAATACCCACCAAGGATCAGCGATATAGCTCAGTAAAGCACCTATTAATGTAGAAACTATGTGGAAACTAAATCAACGATCTCATTGGCTCTAGTCCCATGTGACGGCGCCATGTTGGTTTTGTTGACGTCATGTTAAAGGGAAATGAAGCACAGCCATTCTGATTGGCTGGCTTCATTTCCTTTAAATGACATCATTATTTTTTTTAGCCTTATCCAAAATCACATGCTTTTTACCGACCAATCAGGACCGTGAGAACCATCTGATGCAAAATGTGACGTCATAGGCCTATAAAAGCCTATGTCGTCTCATTTTACAGCTAGACGCTGTTGGGAGAGGACCTCCCCTCTGAAGAAGATGGACGGTGCGTCGCAGAAGAAGCCAAAAGACCCTGACGACCCCGCAGACGGTGAAAAAGACACAGAAAAGAAGACCACAGACGGTATGGATTATAAAGACAAGAAACACATTGGATTACAAAGGTTTTTTTATTTTTTGGGTTCCTGGTTCCTGTCTTTGGATTTGTTGCAGACATAGCGGTTCCCCCCGAAGTCGGTCATTGGTCATCTAATGGTAAGTAAACTAAAGAAATGTATTTGATTAAAGTTGTAACTGTTTTTTGTTTTTTTTCTCACAAGTCAGATTTATTTATTTTTATGTCCATTTCATGCCCATGTATGTATATATATATCCCTATGGAGCTATATACATACATGTTTATTAAAGGGTTGTTTTGCAAATGTTTATTGCATTTTTTCATGTCTTCTACAAGTCTTTTCCCTGTTTGGTTATTATTGTGCGTGTGTGAAATGTAATGTAGAATTAGTTATGTCATTTCAGTTGATGATGATTGCATGGGTTTATGTTGGGACCCTGCGTTAATTGTTTATTGTGGCTTATTTGGTGAATTTAGATTGTGTATGATCGTGTTAGTTAGAAATATATTTGTTTTTGCAATGGTTTTGTGTTTGCATAACAATCTTGAATAGGGTTTTTGGTATAGATTTGCTTGTAATGTATTTCGGATGGCATTAATTGTGTGTTGGTAATTTATTATTATCTACTTGCTTTGTTTATATTTCATGTTTACTTTCAATCGTGTATTTGTTTTGGACCTTTGATTGCTATTGTGTACATGATGGAAATATTATTTGCATCATGTACATATTGTTCAATTGTATGTTGTATTGCAATTTACTGGTTTGGATAGGTGCTTGCTGTATTCTCTTATGTTTTAATAGTCATTTGGCTTTGTTTTAATTTTGTCTGTGATGTTGTCAAATTAGAGATCGGAAGTGTTCAATTAGTACTTGGATATCCTTTACCATTTCTTTGTAGATTGCTTAATCATACATGTATTTGGAATATATATATATATATATATATATATATATATATATATATATATTGAACATAATTTATATATATATATATATATATATATATTGAACATAATTTATATATATATATATATATATATATATATATATATATATATATATATATATATATATATATAGACCATACGATACCGGTTGCAACACGACATCAAGGGACAGAACGCAGGTAAGTAAATCATGCATTTTCTATATTTGATCGAAGACACAAAAAACGACGTTTCGGTCCCCCAGTGGGACCTTACTCAAGGTGATGCAATTGAATGCAGTGCACAATACATATATATACCCCAAATCCCAGTGCAAATCAACAAAACCAATCACAGTTAATAAGCCTCACCTGCCTATGTGACATGCATCCACAGTATCAGCAGGTAAAGAGCGGCCATTTTGAATATATTAACTCTATATTTGTTTACTTGATATGTGTTTCGGCATGCGCAAAAGGCTCAGGAATTGCATAATGTTACTGCTGAGAGACTACATAAGTCTGCCAGACTCAGCGATATGTTGGATAACCGGAGAGAGTGCGCATGGGCTAAACTGATCTGGAGCTGATACCTGGATAAATTAACTATTGCAGGGACGTGCAAAATACACATTGTAACTGCAAGTGAAGCGAAACATGTGAATCACCTGATGTGCTCACCGTAAATGTGCAAAAAAATGTGAGGGAATAAAACATATATACAGTACACACGTGTGGATGACGTGGCTGACTGGAATCTACTTGTAGGTCAGTATATAAATGCACGTACCTGCAATAGTTAATCTATCCAGGTATCAGCTCCAGATCAGTTTAGCCCATGCGCACTCTCTCCGGTTATCCAAGATATCGCTGGGTCTGGCAGACTTATGTAGTCTCTCAGCAGTAACATTATGCAATTCCTGAGCCTTTTTGCGCATGCCCAAACACATATCAGGTAAACAAATATAGAGTTAATATATTGAAAATGGCCGCTCTTTACCTGCTGATACTGTGGATGCATGTCACATAGGCAGGTGAGGCTTATTAACTGTGATTGGTTTTGTTGAATTGCACTGGGGTTTGGGGTATATATATGTATTGTGCACTGCATTCAATTGC